>NC_143478.1:57088491-57378491 GCF_027475165.1 Benincasa hispida
TCCGAACAGCGTAGCAACACTCCATTAGCGTTGAGTTACGTTGAAATGTATAAAGAAGCTAATCACATGCAACATCGTGACCTTAACACTACACTGCATCCTACACTAGAAGATAGAATGTTGAGATGCAGAGCAGCGTTGCGATGCTACACTCCAAATATTGAAAAAATTCCACTGTGCATGTGCGCCTGCCCAAAACACATAAGAGTTGCAACATTTGGCCTACGCTTGCCTTACACTTGAGGTTTGATGTAGCAACATTGTTGCAACGTTTTACTCAGCGTCGTCATACTGCGACCTAAGTATATAAGCTTTTCCACGATTTTCGCACAAAAGATTAGATAATTTCACTCGATTTTCTCTCAAGAATTCAATTTCTGCATTTTTCTCTCTCTTTCACTTACCTTTAATGATTTTTCTATAATTTCTGATGTAAATTCTTGATTTCTTTGATAAATTCTTGTTGTAATTCATTATTGGATATTGAATAAACCTACATTGGATTTAGAATCTTTGGCTAATTTTATTTAATTTAATGAATGCTGGAATTTAAACATGTCAATATGTTTAATTTCAAAGAACAAAAACTAAAGCATGCTTGTGTATGATTTCAGTTGCTTAGAATAATTTTTCTCATAGCATTGCATGATTAGTTAAATTCAAGAATAATTGAATTCGTAATCTAGACTTTCCGAACTACTAATTTGATCTTAGTCAAGATTACCTCTTCTTAATGCAAATGCACGATTAATGTGGACGCTATCGAACCCAATTAATTGTGGCATTTAGGATTGATTAAATTATTTAACCATGAAATTAGGTTATGCAAACCCATGCTTTTAGATTGCATAGGTGAAGTGTATAATTAGCAAGAAACTTTATTTGCTTAAATGCCAATGAGTAACCAAGAAAATTAGGAGGATACCTAAACTAGGCTAGATCATCTTAAAAATTGAGTTTCTATCTTTTTGTTTACACATTTACATTCTTGGCTTTACATTCTTGCACGTTTTTTGTCATTTTTACAACAAACCCACCTCCATTTACCACTCGAATTCAAAATTAGGTTAAACAATCATTAGATTCTTTGGGGACGATCCCTTTCTTATCATCTATGCTACATATTAGTATAGGTGGTTAGATTGGAGTTATAAATATATTTGGTCCTTGGAAGTGTGGTAATGACACGCGTTTCGGGGTCGATCAACATAGGAACTCAATCTATTCCCAAGACTAGAATTTTTAATCCTTAGTTACATTTACTCGTGTTTATCTTTATTTCCACATTTTATTTTACATATTTTATTTCTATCGACACCAACCTCCCTCTCCCCCAATTTACCGCTCTAATTAGAGAATTGGGTAAATGAAACACATTTAGCGCTTCCCTAAGGATCGACCACGACTTGCCACTATTGCTACGTTTTTGTAGTAATAATTGCAGAGTTCGGTATAATATAAATTTATTTTGATTGGTTCTTTTTGGGAATAAAACAACACTGGAAAGTGATCACATCATCGACCTCGACCTTGGCCTATGTGCCTAAGTTTCAGTTTAACATATGTCTAATAATTTGTTATTCTTTGTTAAGGATGAGCTCTCAGGTTGCAACCAAATATCTTAATTGCACAAGAATGAAAGTTTTTAGTGAAATACCCAAAGGGGAGCTTAATTGAATTACAAGTGTTAATTTCCCTATCTATATTTTATTTTATTTTTACAATTAACGTGTTGATATATTTTATTACATGAAATTAATTGATATATTTATCAATTATTATTTTTAATTTTAGAAATTATTTTTTTGTTATAATTTGTGATTAAAGTTGCTAGAATTATTTCGTAGTAATTAATTCCTCATATTTGTTTATATGGATTGGTTTAGTTTAAATTTTGCATATTTACTATTTTATGTTCATTTTAAATAGAGTTTCTATGCCAAATTTTAGACAAAGGAAAGTGTATCTGACCTTCACATGACACCAATAGTGAATTTATTCAAAGAGGAGAAAAACGTGGCCTGCAAAAGAGAAAACCCTACACTGGTGTGGTGCTTGCCACATACACTTTGATGCTTAAGTTAGAGAGTGAAAGAATGTGGAAGCCAGAGAGTTTGAGAGTAGGACTCTAGTTACCTCATATGAAGTTATAATGTTGAACTTACAGAGAAAGTGGAGCCAGGTAGTTCCCTAGGGTTTCGAAATTGCTTTAGGATAACTAGATATCCTACCAGATCAAAGGGTGTGCCTAGTTTCATGTTTAGTTAGAATCAGCCTCGGCCTTGGCGAAGGTTGAACATCTTCCTTAGGCCATATTTTAGGCCTAAAATGTTATCTTGGGACGGAACATGGGATATGCCCCATTAACTATTTTGCGGCCAAGGCCGGGCACATAAATATGGGGTTTAGCACAAACTAACCTTCTCTTCTAAGCTCATTTTCAGCTTAATTAGAGTGTTACGTTTTGCCCCAACTTTGTTATTTTCTCGACCTTTTTCTTCAATTCTTATTTTCTGCCAATTACACCCTTCAGTCCAAAATCACCTATAACATAGAGTGTGTCGCAATTGTTATTATCTAACTTCTTGTTTATTTTAAGGGCGAGTTTGATTGCATGAAATATGGTTTGAATTGATTGTTTGTAAAAAAAAATGTATTAATTTAGTTAAATGAGTCCATATTAAGGAATCACTTTAGATCAAAATACTATTTTAACCATAGTACTTTGAAGTTTATTTAATTTAGTCCATGTACTTTCAATTGTTCAATTTTAGTCCATGTACGTTCAATAAATCTTAAACATAGTCTTCACTGCTAGTTTATTGTTGGTTTTATTTTTAAAAAGAGTTTTTTTTGTTATCTATTAACATTTCTACTATAATTTTTGAAAACATATTCACATATTATATTTCCTTGCATGAAATTATTATTATTACAAAACCAACTTCGGTAATAATTAACTTTAAAGGACTAAATTCACGATTTATTGAAAGTAAAGAGACGAAAATTGGACAATTGAAAGTATACAAACAAAAATTGAACGAACTTTTTCATCTCTTTTGGACTGTATTTGTTCTTGATAGCTCTCCAAATGAGCTACCTTTCTTGGACTAAATCGTGCTAGTTCCGGTGAATTTGTTTATTATAGTTCTAAGATAGGTTATCGAGCATAACAAGCCATAGGAATGTTTTAGATGCAACTCAGGCTAAAACAGAGTAATTAACAAGCAACGAGAGGCAAAACAATAGAACTGTGCAATCGGAGGCATGACGCCACACAAGCGTTATACCGCTGGTCCACAGTGCCATTTATAGAGGTGGTATGCTCAATTTTAGTGGCAAGACTAAGCCGATCTGCAGGTAAGTGGGAGGTGTGTTTTGTTATGTTAATTTTCTAGTTATAGTGGTAAATGAAAGGGGTTTAGTATGGATAGAGATAAATTGCATGAATACAAAGAAAGCGGGTAAATGTAATCTAAGATAGGATAACATAGTTCTAGGAGCAAGAAGGGATTCAAATGTAATTTTGACCATCAGATTCTCTTGAATAATCGTACATTTAATTTATGTGTGCACAAGGACTTGCTTGGCTTAACCAAACTCATTGATGCTACAGGCAACCAACTCTTGTGGTGAAACCAAGCAATCACTCTAATTATCAGTTAAAGCCTAAGGCTCTAATTAAAGTAAATGCTAGGGGTATTCAAATAACCAGAACAACTCGGACTACCCAACCCAAAATATAAGGGTTGGGTTGGGTTAGTTTTGTTTTTGGATGAGTTGGGTTAAACTTTTTCTATTTTTGTTGAGTTGAGTTGGGTCGTGGGTTGGCTTAAAAGAATTTGGGTTGACCCAACTTAACCCGAATTATATATATATAAATAAAATATACTATATATATTTTTCTTTGTTTAAAATTTGATTACTTTGTATTGATTAATTTATGAATTTTAAATATTTTTCTTTTAAAATTGTTATGATATTTGTCTTTATTTGAAGTTTGCAATAAATATTTTAGATATTTGATATTTAGCATTTGAATTTTATGAGATTTTAGTTATTTGTCATGTATTGTATATAAATTTACATATTTTTAATTAAAAACAAAAAAAAAAGTTATGACCAAACAACCCAACCCAACCAAACCCAGCCCGAATTGTGTTGGATTGGGTTAGAGACTTTATTTGGATTCTTTGAGTTGCCAACCCAACAAACCCGAATTTTCGGACTGGTCCAAAAAATACCTTCAACTCAACCCAACCCAATCCATGTACACCCCTACTAAATGCTTTTGTCATATTGGGTCCGATAGCGGCCATTTAGAACTAACACATTTACATTTAGGATTAGGATTCTATTATGTGATTAACCAATCAAGATAGCCTGATTAATTAACCAAGTTGCCTTTGAACCTAGGTTTAACATGTATTTTAAGGTTTATGGTTAGACTATATTCCTTAGCATATAGGATTCAATCTTTACTATTGAGCAATTTAAGCTAGACAAGCAAGAAGGAACGAGCAAGCCTAAAATCTATAGCTAAGACATACATTCAAGGTAAGGGATCAATCCATACATGAATATATATCTAATGAAACATGACTCTAAGAAAATAAACCAAGATGCATTAGTCCAGTCAAAAGAAATCTCATGAAATTACATGATTCCTTGCTCAGAAAAACTAGAAAATCCTTTTATCTCAACAATCTGTAAACAAGATGAAGAAGAGAAGGAGCAACCAATGTATGATCACAACCCATATTATAAAAATCCTAAGCTAAAAGGAGGAAGAAAAGCAAAGGGAAGAACATAGCTCTCGACCTCCATAAGTCCCCATAGTTCTTGACCTCTATGAGTCTCCACCTAAAAAAAACCCCTAGAAAATGAAGTTCCCTTTATAAAAATCATGGTAGCGTCACAGTGCTCTAACCTTCGAGGCCTTTCTGCCGCAGTAAAAAATATTTGAAAAGTGCTTTCTTTGCTTCTTATTTAGAGTTATTTTTATTAGATCTAATGTGTTTTCTAGAGTTTTTTGCTAGTGTTTGTTAGAGAACTATCAAGAAAACAAGTGTCGGAAGTCAAAAGAACTAAATCGGGCAAAATTTCCAAGGAAAAGTAAAGAAAGAGTGAAAGTTGCCAAGAAAATAGAGCAGTGTTGCGATGTTGATCTTGTCACCTAGGATGGAAGCTATCAAAATTGGGCATTGTGCAATGCTGCGATGCTATGCACTAGTGTCGCGAAACTCTATTATAGTGTCGCTTGGCGCTGTGGCAACCATACATGGTTGAGGGCCTTCAGTAGGGAAGCGTCGTGGCACTACATTAGAATTCCATGATGCTAGATTTCCGTTTTTGAAAGATTTAACAGTTTTGAAAATTTTCCTCTATAAATCCTAGGATTTTTCAACAACTTTCATCACAAAATTCCACAGCCCTAAAGTGAGTTTTTGCTGCAAAAGAGAGTAGAGAGTGTGAGGAATTTATTTTGGGGTCCGTTCAAGTTCTTGAGGTGAAAATCAAGAAGTCCTTGTAGGATTCAAGAGCCAACGAAACGCTTCGACAATAGTTTTTCCTCATTTTCGCTATTTTCTTTAATGCTTATACTTGCAAATTTGTTTGAAAATATATGTTTGAGAGCTATGAGTGGATGAACTCTTTAATTTTAGGGGTGGATGAATTTACTTATGAATTTAAGTTAATATTTAGTGCTTTCATATATATTGTCAAATAGTGTGTTTTTCAATGTTATTATGCCTTAATACCTATTAATTGGCCTTCAATGAATGTTAGTTAGATGTTCAATTTGATGGATTTCATGTCTAACTAGAACTATAACATTGAATCATTGTTAATATCTCATGAAAGTAGTTAGGATAATAATGAAAGTTGTTAACGATGTTGCTTAATGCCATGGTTCATAATTTAGTTTCAAGAAATTAGTTATCATTTAAGTTGCATGAAAAAAGATTGTTTTTAATAGAAGATAAACTGGATTTTAGTTTTTAGACTTAAGCATATTGTTTATATAAGATTCCATGAATAATCTAAGTATGACTTAATGAAATATGTAATAAAATCTACACCCTAAAACACTTTATCTTGAATTTTAACACTTGTCTTTTAACTATTGTTTTCAAAATCAAAATTTAAATTCAATTTCCAAACCTAAGCTAGAATTGACACGATTCAAAAATATATAAACAAAACGTTGACATTTGATCCCTAAGGACAATGGTCGATCCTTCAAGATCGTTTACTATATTGTTATCTGACGCATACACTTGTGCTCACATCAATAGCTCTCCAAATGAGTTATCTTTCTTTGCCTAAATCGTGCTAATTCCCGTGAATTTAATGTTTATTCTAGTACTTAACAGGTTATCGAGCAGAAGAAACCATCTAGATGTTCCAGATGCAATTCAGGCTAAAATAGAGTAGTTAGCAAGCAACAAGAGACAAAACGATGGAATCATGCAATAGAAGGCACGACATTGTGTAAGCGCTACAAAGCTGGTCTACGATGCCATTCACAGAGGCAGTCTGTTAAAAATAGAATTGATTATATTTAGTTTCTTGTTGCTAGTCTTTAGGGTTGCTATTCTTTGTGCTAGTCTTGTGCTATTTTTTTTGGGTTGTTAGTTTGTTATTTATGGTGTACTTTGAGCCTATATAAGGTCTAATTGGAATGAAATTCAAGTACTAAAGTTTTATATCACTTCCTCTCTTTTACTAGTTCTCTCCATTTTTTTCTATCAGTGGTATTAGAGCCCGGTTGTGGCATCTTTTTTCTTAGCCATTAAACCAACTCTCATTCCTTTATCTTCTACAATAGCTAGCAAGCATAGACAATGACATCAGACAACTATGTGCAACCAACAATTCCTTGCTTTGATGGTCATTATGATCATTGAGCATGTTGATGGAAAATTTATTATGGTGCAAAGAGTACTGGACCATTGTTGAAGCATGAGTTAATCAACAAGCTGCTGGAGTTGTCTTGTCAGAAGCTAACTAAAAGAAGCTAGAGGAACGGAAATTAAAGGATCTCAAGGCAAATAATTATTTATTCCAAGCCATTGATCGTGCCATCTTGGAGACTATTTTGCAAAAGGATACATGCAAGCAAATTTGGGACTCCATGAAGAAAAAGTATCAAGGCACAATGAGGGTGAAAAGACAGTAGCTCCAAGCTCTTCGCAAGGAGTTCGAGATTCTTAAAATGAAGCAAGGTAAGTCTGTGGATGGGTATTTCTCACGGACCTTGGTTATAGTAAACAAGATGCGTATCCATGGAGAGAAGATTGAAGATGTAGCTGTGGTTGAGAAGATTCGTTAGTCGATGGATTCTAAATTAGCATATGTATTTTGTTCAATTGAGGAATCAAAAGATATTGATACATTATCAATTGATGAATTACAAAGTTCTTTACTTGTGCATGAGCAGAGAGTGACGTCAAATGCAGGTTGAACCGAAGAACAAGCTCTGAAAACTTCAGCTCATGGTAAAAACTCTGCAGGGAGAGGATCAAATAAAGGACGTGGTCGAGGTCGTGGAAGGTGGTAAGGAAGAGGATGAGGTGGTGGACATGATCCACACAAGCAAACATCCAACAACAACTCGAGACTTGATAAGTCCAACATTCAATGTTATCGTTGCCATAATTTGGTCATTACAAATCTGAATGCACAACCAACTTCAACCATGAAAAAGGAGAGCAATCAAGTTTTATAGAGGAAAAGGAGCAAGAAACTCTATTGATGACATGCCACCACAACGAGGAGCTTAGAACTAACATATGGTATATAGACACTGGATGCAACAATCATATGTGTGGTAACAAGTCTCTCTTTTCTCATTTGGATGAAAGTTATCATTCTATTGTGACATTTGGTGATAATTCTAAAGTAAAAGTTGTGGGTAAAGGAAATATTCAAATTAAGACCAAAAAAGGCAATGTTGAAACCATATCAAATGTGTTTTATATTCCTGATTTGAGAAAACTGAGTGTTGGACAGCTACAAGAGAAATGTTATCTCTCAACTATCAAAGAAGGCGCCTGTGAGATATATGATCCAAGAGAGGATTGATAGCTCGTGTTGAAATGGCCTCGAACAAGTTGTTCCCACTCAAACTAGAAGATTGTGAGTTATGTTTCAAGACCAATGTAGATCAAGACCCCACATGGCTTTGACATTTGCGATATGCCCACTTGAATTTTAAAGGTTTGCAAGTCCTTTCTCAAAAGCAAATGGTGGTTGGCCTTCCCCAAATTTTTCCTCACACAAAAGTGTGTAAAGATTGTGTTGTTGGCAAACAACATTGTGAGAGCTTTCCAAAAGGCAAAGCATGGAGAGCACATAAATCCCTAGAGTTGACTCATTCTGACATATATGGCTCATTAAACCCAATATCAAATGGGAAGAAAAATATTTTATTTCTTTCTTTGATGATTTTTCCAGAAAAACTTGGGTTTATTTCTTGCAGGAAAAGTCTGAAGCATTCTCAATTTTCAAGAGCTTTAAAGCGGTAGTTGAAAATGAAATTGGGAGAAAAATCAAAACCCTTCAAACGGATCATGGAAGAGAATACATGTCACAAAATTTTTTATGCTTAGCATGGAATTCGGCACCAGTCGACAGCAGCCTACACACTTCAACAAAATCGTGTTGCCGAAAGAAAAAAACCGTACTATCCTCAACATGGTTCAAAGAATGATTGAAAATGGAGAGTTCCAAAGAAATTATGGCCAAAAGTAGTAAATTGGGGTGTTCATGTTTTGAATCGAAGTCCGACTTTTTCGATGAAAAACATGACTCCTCAAGAAGCTTGGGATGGGCATAAACCATCAGTTGATCACTTTAAAGTGTTCGGGTGCATTGCATATGCATATATTCCTGACGAGAAGAGAAGGAAGCTAGATGACAAAGGTAAAAAATGTGTCTTTCTTGGCATTAGTGAGCAATCAAAGGCTTATAAATTGTTCAATCCAATCACAGGTAAAATTGTAATTAGCCGAGATGTTATATTTGATGAACTAAACACTTGGAATTGGATAGAAGATACTCTAGAGCAACAAACAGTACCTGTGAATTTTGAAGACAGTGATGAATCTTTGTCATCTCAACTTGAAAATCCAGTACAACAATCAGTTGAGCTAGAGGCTACTAAGTCTCAAACAGGACGTGCAAGTTCTTCAAGATCACAACGAGTTAGAAGGAGACCAACATGGATGGAAGATTATGAGATTAGTGGTGATCTTTCTGATGAGGCATTTGTCCATTATGCTTTATTATCAAAATGTGATCCATTAATTTTTGAAGAAGCTGTCAAAGATATAAAATGGAAGTAGACCATGGATGAAGAGATTAAGTTGATTGAGAAAAACAATACTTGGGAGCTATCAGAACTTCCTAGAGGGCAAAAATCCATTGGTGTTAAATGGGTTTACAAGACGAAGCTGAATAAAGATGGCCAAGTAGACAAATACAAGGCTCGTCTTGTTGCAAAAGGGTACAAGCAACAAATTGGCATTGACTACAATGAAGTTTTCGCTCCGGTTGCAAGACATGATACGATTCGAATGGTGTTAGCATTGGCAGTACAAAGAAATTGGAAAATTCTTCAAATGGTCGAGAAATCAGCCTTTCTGCATGGTAACTTGAATGAAGAAGTTTACATAGATCAACCCCCTGGATATGTTCAACAGAGTAATGCAAGAAAGGTATATCGCTTGAAGAAGGCTTTGTATGGATTGAAGCAAGCTCCTAGGGCTTGGTACAGTCGAATTGAGGCATACTTTATTAAAGTTGGATTTGAACAATGTCCATATGAATATACTCTCTTTATTAAATTCCAACATACAAACAAGATTTTGATAGTATGTTTGTATGTAGATGATTTGATTTACACAGGAAATGACTCGATTATGTTTGAAGAATTCAAGCAGACCATGATGGTAGAGTTTGAAATGACAGATCTAGGGATGATGCATTATTTTCTCGGCATTGAGGTAATACAATCAGTAGTAGGAATTTTCATCAATCAGAAGAAATATGCACTGGAGATCTTGAACAGATTTCAAATGGTGAATTCCAACTCAACCACAACTCCAGTTGAACCCAATTTGAAGTTCACAAAGGACCATGAAGGAAAGAAGGTCAACAATACTCTCTATAAGAAAATGGTTGGAAGCTTGATGTACTTAATAGCTACAAGGCCTGATATTATGTATGTTGTAAGTTGAATTAGTAGGTTTATGGAATCTCCAACTGAGTTTCATCTCCTTGCTTCCAAAAGAATCTTATGTTACTTAAAAGGGACTCCTGGTCTTTGGCATACTTTATCGAAAAGGAGAAAAACTAAACCTTGTTGGTTTTAGCGATAGTGATTATGCAGGAGATTTAAATGATAGAAAGAGTACTTCAGGGCATGTTTTCATGCTTGATTCGGGAGCTATCTCATGATCTTCCAAGAAACAACCAATTGTCACATTATCTACCACTGAAGCTGAACTTGTAGCAGCAACTTCATGTGCATGTCAAGCCATTTGGTTAAGGAACATTCTTGAGAATTTGCATTATAAGCAAGAAGACGCATCTATCATTCATTATGATAACACACCAACAATCAAGCTCTCAAGGACTGTCTTGCATGGACGAAGCAAACACATTGATGTAAGATACCATTACTTGAGGGATCTTACAAATGATGAAATTATCAATCTAAGCTACTGTAAAAATGAAGATCAAGTGGCAAATATTTTAACCAAGTCTCTCAAATTAGCAACATTTGTGAAGCTTCGAAGCTTACTTGGGGTGGTTTCGTCTAGTACTTTAAACTAAATACTAAATTGCATAGTATTAGTTTAAGGGAGGGTGTTAAAAATAGAATTGATTATATTTAGTTTCTTGTTGCTAGTCTTTAGGGTTGCTATTCTTTGTGCTAGTCTTGTGCTATTTGTTTTGGGTGGTTAGTTTGTTATTTATGGTGTACTTTGAGCCTATATAAGATCTAATTGGAATGGAACTCAAGTACTGGAGTTTTATATTACTTCCTCTCTTTTACTAGTTCTCTCCATTCTTTTCTATCACAGTCTACTCAATAAGCACTACGGCTCTGCCCTATGGCACCACAATGCTACCCACTTGGTGCGTGTACAGGAAGAAGCACAGTGCCATAGTGCTCCATGGCGTTGTGCAAAGAAGCCTTCAGCGCTATGACGCTCCTTTGCTTCCTATACATACCTACTTCATAGCACAAATTTATGGAAGAATTGAGAGGGAGACACCAATTCCAAGTTATGGGCCTTTTCTGAGTCCTTCTTCATCTTCTTACCTTCTTTTTTAGTTTCAGATTGTTTCCTTTGATTTGTAACATAGCTTGATGTTGGCAAGCCATGATTCCACGTTATGTAATCTTGATTAGCTTTGTTTAGTTTATGGATTTGGATGAACCCAATTTTTATTGATGTGAGAATTGTGCTTCATATAAATATATTTCCTTATCATCTCTTCCTCGAATCATTTGATATGTTGAATGGTTTGGATTGACGACCCAAATTGTTAGGCATTCTAACCGCTAGAAACGTACACATAATTCGTAATCGTTATGTGTTAGTTGCCAAGAAGCTAAGGTCATCTCATGGGTGTGTTTGTTTTCACGACATTTTCGGAAACATGATATAGTTTTCTTGAGTGGCTTAAGGATAAAGAACAATCGATTAACTAATTGGCGTTTGCATTAGCTAATGGTCATGGCTTAGCCCTAGAACTTAATGCATGTGTTTGGTTAATCTTGGATGCTTTTCATTTTTTGTTAATAGGCACATAGTTTAATTAGGATACTATTTTAATTAATAGTTTAGGACATTTAATATCGACTTTTCCACTTAAATAGGCCATGTCATCGAGATTGATTGAGTAATATCCTAGGACCATAAATATGAATTGGGGGGACTCTATCTCTATAAACTAAATGCAACTTGTTATTTTACATTTTTAAATGAACAACCACCTTTCATAGCTGGTTTATCTTTCAATTCTCAACTTTACATACAACCCCCCTCCCATTTACTGCTTTAGCTAAAAATAGACTTTAAGGAACTAATCTTTGCATTTTCTTGAAGTTCAACTTGGTCTTGCTACTTGTACTACCTAATGTATAGGTAATAAAGAATTTGTAAAAATGTAAATGTTATTTAATTGATTGAAAGTCTTGACAACCTTTCGTCCATCAGTTCTTCAAATTGATGTTAATAGAAGATGGTTTTCACCCCTCACTATGATGTAGGCTTTGTTGGTTGGACCATTGTAATCTTTTCTTTTCTGGACTGACAAGAGGAATAACAAATTTTAAACTTTCATTTGTGAAAATAACAAAAATGTTACTAAATTAGAAGAATAACAAATGAATTTCATAATCTTTAATTAATTATTGAATGATGAAAATACCCCGTAGTTAATAAAAAAAAAAAAAAAACCATTGATTAATGGTAAAATAAACATTCAAAATGAAAAAGTTTACTCGGTACCCAAAAAAGCCTAAATACACATTTCTCCCAAAAAAATTAAAATAAACTACAAATGATTTTTTTTTTTTTAATGTTAATCCATCCTAAAACATAAATCTACAATAGATAATACGCTATAATTAAAACCTTATAGAAGGTTGACACTAAGCCGTAAATGAAAATGTTGATGACAAATTGATAGCACAAAAACCAAAAAGTCTAAACGAAACTACCGTTTACAAGAAATCAATTATTTTGCTTATCAATACGAAACATAAAAAAATGGGGATTTTGGGAACTCACCATTCTGATCCTTCATCTCTACCAAATTAACTCTTCTCCTATCTTTGTTTTCATTCTTTGATCCTACTAACGAGAGCAAAATTCCTTTAACAACCTTTGCAAATTTAAACACTGTAATTAAACCTACACTAAGCTACAAATGAAAAATCTAATGACAAATTGATAACATAAGAACCGTGGGTAAATTGATTTTAGACCAAGCAGAGTCTGGCCAATCAATGTTGAAAACTCGCAGAGACATAGAAGAACATTGCTACTAAGGCGTTGATATTAGCATAAATTCTTTATATCTATATTGAATAGATAAATCCTATGATCATTCATGTCAAATTGTCAATAATAACATACCGGATTTCATTGTAAAATTGATGATAGCTTCAAGATGATAATAGATGACTATGGTCTTCCTCAACCAAAACTCCGAATACCTTAGTGGGATCTCTCTATAGATGGGATTCAAGAAATACTGAGTCTTATTGTTTTGGTATAACGGGGACCATAGTCTAAGGACTCTTTATATATTAGTTCAATTAGGCTTCTACTCATTAAGTCCATACTCGACCTTAATTAATTAGATCATAATAGAGCCCAATCTAATAAAATAACCCAATGTGATAAATTATTAAT
Source organism: Benincasa hispida (assembly GCF_027475165.1). NCBI lineage: Eukaryota > Viridiplantae > Streptophyta > Magnoliopsida > Cucurbitales > Cucurbitaceae > Benincasa > Benincasa hispida. Next base: position 57,101,931 of record NC_143478.1, read on the forward strand.
CCACATACATAGCCCATACTTTAATTAAATATATTATTATTTAAATATGTCTAACAATCTCCCATTTGGGCTATCTCTATGTACCTATTATAATTAAATCACATAAACCTTAAGCGCGCATAAACAGGTTATTTCAATAATAGAATTCCCCTTTAGTTCAATCTGGTCCATCTTCTGTATTAGCACGGAATCAAGGCGGCTTTTGTCACTACCCTTGTAACTAAACCTTCCTTGATCACCAATTTCAATACATTCAATGACATGGATCAAGTATGGATGGATAGCATGGAAACTACATGCAAAGTGATCTAGATCATGCCTGTTTCCAATTGGTCCAAATTCCTTAATGAGACCATTCTAAAAAACTTTATGCTAAACTGCATGCATGATAAACAAGTTCAAATAATAAAACATAAACTATTAACTTTATTCTATATAGAAAATAAACAAAATAAGGTCAAAGAACATCCTCAATAACAAACTCCCACTAAACCATGGAATCAGAAAAGTGACTAACACCCATGTGAGCAACATGCTCATGAAAAACTTTAGGTGGTAAATCTTTAGTCAATGGATCTGCCACCATAGAGTTTGTTCCTATGTGTTTTATCAAAATTTGACCATTATGAACTCTTTCTTTAACAACCAGAAACTTCATGTCTACATGCTTTGACTTTGTATTGCTTTTGTTGTTGTTGGAATACATCACATCCGACTTATTGTCACAAAATAATTTTAGTGGTTTTTCTATACCAACCACTATCCGTAGCCCAGTGACAAAATTTTGCAACTATATTTCATGATTGGATGCCTCATAACATGCTATAAACTCCGCAGCCATGGTAGAAGAAGCCATAAGTGTTTGTTTAACATTTTTCCAGGATACAGCTTCTCCAGCCAACATGAAGATATAGCCTGAAGTGGATCGCAAAGTGTCTTGACATCCAGCATAATCAGAATCAGAATATCCAATGATCTCCAAAACTTCTGATTTTCGATAAGTGAGCATATAATCTTTTGTTCTCTGTAAATACCTCATAACTCGTTTGGCTGCTTTCCAATGATCCATCCCCGAGTTACTCAAATATCTGCCTAACACTTCAACTATGAACGCAATATCTGCACGCGTACATACTTGAGCATACATTAGACTTCCAATGGCCGATGCATAGGGAACCTTTTGCATCTCCTTAGTCTCGAGTGTGGTCTTAAGGCATTGACCTAAATGAAATTTATCACCTTTAGCGATTGGGGTATCTCCCGGTGCACAACTTTTCATGCCAAATCTACTCAAGATCTTTTCAATGTAGTTCTTTTGTGACAATCTCAAAATACCTTGAGAACGATCTCGCAATATTTCAATTCCTAATACAAAAGAAGCATTACCAAGATCCTTCATCTCAAAATTTCTTTTGAGAAATCTCTTAGTGTCATGCAATAAACCTACATCATTACTAGCTATGAATATGTCATCAACATATAACATTGGAAAGATTGATTTACTCCCACTGAACTTGTGATATACACAATCTTCCATAATGTTCACCTCAAAACCAAATGAGGTTATCACTTCATGGAATTTATGATATCATTGACGAGAGGCTTGCTTGAGACCGTAGATGGATTTCTTTAATTTGCACACCATAGACTTTGAATTATCAGATATAAAGTTTTCTGGTTGCACCATATAAATCGTCTCATCAATGTTCCCATTGAGAAACGCAGTTTTTACATCCATATGGTGTAGCTCTAAATCAAAGTGAGCTACTAGTGCCATGATTACCCTAAAAGAGTCTTTCGATGAAACCGGAGAGAAAGTCTCTTTGTAATCAATGCCTTCCTTTTGAGTAAACCCTTTCCAACAAGACGAGCTTTATATGTTTTGATATTGCCATATGAATCCCTTTTGGTTTTAAATATCCATTTACAACCTATGGGTTTCACTCTTGATGGCAGTTCGACAAATTCCCAAATGTCATTGTCTTTCATGGATTTTATTTCCTCTTCCATAGCACTTATCCACTTTTGAGAGTTAGAACTTTGTAAAGCTTGTTGGAAGTTGATTGAATCATCTTCCATTACGCCCACATCATCCTGATGTTCTTGAAGAAACACAATATAATCATCTGGAGTTGCACTTCTTCTCTCTCTAGTAGATCTTCTTAGTGGCACTTCTTAAGGTTGTTGAGTTTGAACTTCAGGTTCAACAATGGGGACTTCAATGTTGTCTTATTCTATAATTGGTTCAATAATGAAGTCAGGAATTGGAGCTTGAACATCATTTATAATCACATGAGGAAAAGAAACCAATTCCTCTTCAAAGACAATTTTCATTATGTTATCTTCCCCCCAAACTCAACATCCTCAAGGAATCTAGCATTTCCTGTCTCAAGCAATGATCTACAAGTGGGATCATAAAACTTGAAACCCCGAGAGTGCTTAGAATACCCAAAAAAATAGCAGTTAATAGTTCTTGAGTCCAATTTTCTTTCATTAGGCCTATAAGGCCTAGCCTCAGCTGGACAACCCCATATGTGAAGATGCCTAATACTAGGCTTCTTTCTTGTCCACAACTCATAAGGGGTTTTGGCTATTACTTTACTAGGTACCCTATTAAGGATATAAGTTGCAGTCTTTAGTGCCTCATCCCAAAGGGATTCTGGTAGAGGAGAATGACTAATCATACTTCTTACCATATCCTTAAGTGTTCTATTTCGCCTTTCCACTACACCATTCATGTTGGGTTTTCCCGGCATAGTGTACCCTATTAAGGATATAAGTACCAGATGCACGAGTAAATTTTCATTTATCTCGATATCAAGTGCCTTTAATTTACCTACGAGATTGGACATTTCCATAATGTACTCCCTTATGTTTCCATTGCCCTTATACCTCATAGAAGTTAAAGAAGTCAAAAGACTACTTGCTTTCCCTTTCTCATTTTTAGTAAAATATTTCTCAATTTGAGCAAGGAATTTATTGGCATTTTCACTTTTCGTGATAGAGCCCCGAAAAGACTCTGAAATGGAGTGCCTAATGATCATCAGACACATGCGATTTGACCGTTCTCACTTCTCTATATTAGTCGTATTTGTCTGTTCCTCAGTAGAAGTAGGTTTATCAGTCCTTAATGCAAGGTCCAAGCCTATACACCCAAGAAGTATCTCTAGACTTTCTTTCTAAATCTTGAAGTTCGATCCATTCAACTTAGGGATTGAACTTAGATTTCCAGATATTTGAGTAAGACCAACTGAAACAATAAACAACAAAACATAGGCTCACAACTAAAACATAACAAAATAATTTCACATATGTGGTGGGCCCCTTTAACAAGATACCTAGCACAACATTGATGTCTAGCCTTTGGGCAAAAAACACCAACTGTAAATGATACTCTCAACGTAGTAATCAAAGTACTGACAATTAATCAATTAAACTCACTAGACCAATCTAACCACCATTCGTTAACTAATGGGTCACTCCACTAAAACCTATAGTTGAACTCCTCTCACTGTAGATATATTATGTCCACTCGATATAACCATGATTTATAAGTCAACCCTTCACAGGTTGTTTGTAATAATGGTTGGGTTGAATCTCTGTTAGACCCCCGAAATTACCTCTTATTCCTTAAGTCCCCACTAATCCCCTAATGAACAATTGTTTTGTGATCCAATCAACAAAACTAAGTCCCTCTTGAGCCAATGAGAGGGCGGGGCCCTTTGTTCAAGACCCAAAATCAGCACTTAAGGGAATAACCTCTCTACTATCCTTAAAAGTGGGTAGGAGTGAATTCCATCTTGCACTCTCTGTCCCCAACTATCTATTCGGTCTTACTCCTGAAATGGAAGTTTTATTGAGTCGGCGCTGTTGAGCCAACTCTCATCTATGCAAATCTAAGATAATTCCAAATAAACCAATTTTATATAACTTAAACAGTATGTTGTAGACATACAGGTGGATCATGTTCAAGTATAACCTAAATGGTCTGTAGTGTATGGATAAGGTTGGGTGCCTTATCCTTGTGACACTACGGATACAACCCACTTTGTAAACGTTACAAGAGTAGTAAGTGTTACAAACATTTTGATTCAAATCGTTCATGTAAAGACATCCAAGTGAGGTATCTAATAAAAAGAGTTTGTATAAGAACATATTACGAAATTATTAGTCTCTTTTAACAGCACTGATGACTGAAGAGATTAACATTTCATAGGATAACCATGGGTAACTCAACCTCAATCTTTAGTGAATTATGAACTTTTGTCTATGAGGCAGTCCTTTGATTTGTATGATGAGAGTGACTTGAGTCCTCAACTTAATACGAATACCATTTTAGAAATTTTTTCGAGTAGAGAGCTACGAACATAGCTACACCAGATGGAATTCATTCCTTTATGTCTTTAGGATAAGTAGATAAATTGCTTCCCTAAGTGTTGACTTTGGGTCTTGAACAATGGGGTCTCTCCCTCTCTTTTGCATGAGAGGGATTTGTTTATGATAAAGACAATAAATAGGTTGTTCATTAGAGACAAGTGTTGTTGATTGTTTAATAACTCTAAATCCAATAAACTACGAACCCTTGGCTATTTCCATGAATACTTGGACTTTATGTGGAGATATAAACTTGATCAAGTTCGAGTAAAATAGCCTAAACCATCTATAGTACTTGGATCAGGTCCGGTACCTATTTCTGGAGATATTATTGAATACGACCCACTTTATGATTGTTACAAATGTTGCAAAGTGTCATAAACAAGTGATCAATTCGTTCATATAGAGATGTGAGCGGGGTGTTCTAAACGATGAGATTGTGTACGACAGACCATGAAATAATCACTGTTACGTATTAACGCCGTTTACTGTTAACACTTATTAATTTCCCTTCTTGATGACCAAGATAACTTGATCTGAATCCTGAGCTATCTATGAACTCCTGTTTGTTTGCGATTGTCCCTTGATCTGCATAGGTAAGGGTAGGCCCAGCATCGCTTCTCAATATGCCTCCCATTTCAGGGATAAGACTGGGTAGATGAATGGGGACATAGAATTTGCAAGATGGAATTCTCTCCTACCCATTTCAGGGATAGTAGAAAGGTTGTTCCCCTTAATGGCTGATCTCGAGTCTTGAACAAGGGGCCCCATCCTCTCGTTGGCCTGAGAGGGAATGGATTTAGTGATTATGATCCTAAATCAATTATTCATTAAAGGGACAGTGGTACTTAAGAAGAAAAGATCTAACTTAGGGGTATTTCGGTATTTGACCTAGCTGAGGTTACGAACAACCTGTGAAGAATCAACTTATTGATGACGGTTATATCAAATGGACACATAATATATCTATAGTGAGGGGAGGGAAACTATAGGCTATAGTGGACAGTCCTATTAGTTACGAATGTTGATTATCTAGGTTAAAGAGTTTGACCGGTTAGTCTCAGATCGTTGGAACCTATGATCTGTAGGTCCATCAAATCTCTTTGCTAGCTCAATACGGACAAAATTGAAGAACTAAGTAAAGTGAGAATTTGAAATGTTTAAATTCGGTCATAAGGGAAAAAAGTATTTTATATGAGATATAATTTATTCATTAATTAATTATTTTTTAGAGTATACTTGATCATTAGCATGAAAGTTTTTTTTTTTTAACTTTATTAATGTGATTAATCAAAGTTAGGTGTCTTAAACAATTTAATATGTGATATTAAATTTGTTTATTTTTATTTAATTGAATTTTTTAAATTAAATAATTTCCAAAATTTGAAAATTGTATTTCATTTTGTTAATAAAAAAAATTAGTTAGTGGAAAAATCTAATTGTTAGATTTTCCCACTAAGTGGACTTTGGAGTGACATTTCCCAAGCTTGACACTTAGAGATTACACGTTAATGGAGTTTGAAGTGAAAGACATGCAGAATGAGATTTTGCATGTGTTTTCTCTACAAAAGGCTTTGTTTTTTAAATTTGAATAACTAATGCTTTCACAACTTTTGACCTAATTTTTTCCACCTCTTTTCTCTTTACTCTCCTTCTTTCTATAGTGAAATTCCCTTATTTTAACTAACATATCGGTCCCACAACTGTATTCTTCTACCATTGAATAGCGGGATTTACCGTTGGTGTTGTCGATCAAACTCGGGAGAGGAAGATTGTGGCGGAGTCTTCAAAGGTTGTATTCTCTAACCCTTTGCATGCTTATTCTTATTTTTTTATGTAATTAGAATGTTGTTGATTTCATCGCTTTCACTATGCACGCGTTCTTTATGTTCCATCAAATGGTATCAGAGCATGCTTATAACGTTCCATTGCATTTTGGTGGGTCTTAATTCAGTGATGAAAGTTTGCTTGACTAAAGTGGATACATTACAGTTTTGGCATTAGTTTTCATTTAACTTCTTGTTGAAATTTGTAATTGTTCACATGTTTATAAGCTTTAATGTGTGGCAAAGGGTCTATAAATTTGCTAGTCTTTAGAGTCCTTATTAGGTTGTAATTGCTTGGTTTCAGGAAAGAGACAACTTCAAATTTGGTGTTGAAAGGCTTAAAGACCTGGTTTTAGCTCCTAGACCCAAGTTTTCCTCCTAGACCCGACCCGCAGTGCCATCCGACCTGGTTAGGTGGCATTCCTCGCGCACACTAGCTGCCGTCAGCGTTTGCCCCGTCCGGAGCCCTGACTCAGTCCATTTGCACGCATGTGACCCAGTTCCTTCAGCGCTCTACGCGCATCCGTCAGCGACCCGACCCATGCGCCTCTTTCCGTTGACCGACTCCTGCGTGCATTGACTAGCCGATCCAAATGGTTTAGACTGGTCCAGTTGACCTGGATGAGCCGATTTGACCAGTTTAACCTAGTTTTTGTTGTTTTCAGGTCGGTACGAATGTTTTTTGGCTAGTTCAAGTTGGTTTAAAGTGTTTGAAGCCGGTTCGAGGGAGCTGCTTGTTGAATTGTGTAATAATTTAGTTGTTTGTTTGCTTTTAATACCAAAACCGGTCCTCTTTAGTGTTGTTTACTTATTATACATGTGATGCATAATATTGTTTGGTTTTGTGTGCATAAAGTATGCCATATAGTTTTTTAAAAACCCCACCATAGGATAAACATGTGGCATGCATTTGTTATATGTTATAAGTATTATAATGTATATAGTATGCATGCTAGGCTTTCATATAAATGTTATATTAAAGCATGTTTGTTTAAGGAAGCATGTTATAGATGAATGTTCTAGGGTTATAAATATTATAATTTTTTTTTTATTTTATAAGTGTTATAAAATAACCTAGACTTTTAAAATCTATAACAAAGATAAGATGCATGCTCACCTAGAGTTAACCGGTGCAATTCAATCACCTTTTTAAGAATTAGAATAGGTTGATTACTTGTACAACAAGAGTTGTTTATTTACCTGGGGAGATCTTGTCTAAGGTTGGGGGTACTTAAGTTCATGGTTTACGGAACACCTCCTACTTGGAGATCAAACTGGCGTCTAAGTCAATAACCATAGTTTTATGAGCATGCATGAATTGTGTAAGGTAATAAAATTGGTTTATCACCTACACATCATAGGTTAATCCCAGTATAAGAGTTATACTAGGAAAAATCATCTAAACTTAGGTTGTTAAATATTAGGTTAATAACCAAGTAAATACCCAATTCTTTATAAAATAGAACACTACAGTGGGAGATTAATAGTATATGAGATATACTATTTCTAGCTCTTACGTCCCTTAGAGTTCAAACCATGAGATCCATGCTCGTCTTCGAGTTGCTATTAATAGCAACCTCTCTTCAGAAAGTGTATGCATGGGTCAATAACAAGGTGAATAGGGGAAGTAGTTCATAGTTAGTGGGTGAAGGGTGTGTGTCAACACAGCCTACGGTCTCTTTCATTAGATCACACCCTGAGATTCCTATGTTACGTATGCTGGTTGGTTTTATGCGACCCTATGCTAGTCGTTTAGCGTCGGCTATCCCTTCGGAGGGTTGTAACATAGGATTTGGAATAACGTGAACTCCAGAAATGCATAGGATTGCTTAGGTCTATTTCCAAATAATTGTTTCTCCTTCGAGGGCTTGTTTAATTTCGATCTCTGTAATTTGAAAGTGGAGGTATACACTTACAAGACTTACTCAGTGTTAGTAAAGTTCTTGACCAAATAAACGGTAACTAAGTACTATAAGGATAAGAGTTATTCTAGTATTAGTATTTCGTCAACAATATCTTGATTAAGTGAAGGAGTAGTCAACTACCCTTTGGTAGGGGCTATTCTGTCTCACTAAAGTACCGTAGCGAAATAATAATGAGAATGGGTACATTATTTTTGCTAAATAAATTGGATTAGAAAGAGTTAAAATCAATTCTCTAATAAATTTCTTTACTTTTTCAACAATGTCATCATCCATTATATAATTGCTAGCTTCTGAAAAACTTAACCACCATAATTATGGAACTTGAAAATTGTGTAACGATCGAATCCTTACATATTATGGTCCGACCGCTACGACATGCATGCTTAGACTTTTCTATTATGAGATGAGTTTTGGTAAAAATCTCAAAAGAACATATCTAAGATTTTATTAATTAGGTAGAAAACTATATAAAAAGTTTATTTTACAAAACACCAGGATCCATAAAACACTAGCGTGGTGATACAAAAATGTGTATGCCTATAATAGTGAGTTTGATGGTTGGCCATTTGAGTGACATCCAATTCTGCTATTTATGTTGTGTCCTTACTTACAAAGTCTGTAAAAATATAGGATCAGTATATAATATACCCTGTAAGTAGTTCTCACATAGGGTAGTGACCAAATGCCCAATCACAAGCAACATGTCATGAAAACATATGGTTGGGACCGAAAACGTATAATAATATGTGATGGTCGGTTATGCTTCTAATGTAAATTTCTCCGTCCTGATAGGAAGATGAGGACTTAGGCGGAAACTAACCCATCTGATGATCAGCGGGTCATGCAGTCAGTAGGGCAAGAGTCGTATCCAACATCAACCATTAACATAAACGTAAGATTGGACTAGAGGGGTGCAACCATACATACCCTGTTAGTCCCTAGCATAAACTTGACATAGAATTGGGTCTAGAGGGGTGCAACCATACATGCCCTACTAGCTCTAGAAGCATAACCTTTATCTAATTAAAATTTAATCTTATGAACAAACATAAAGCATGAGGTCCCTTGTCGATAAACGTATTTTAAACATGTAATGCAACATAACAATAACATAATTATGCAACATATTAAAGGAACACTACCATGAAACACTTAAAAAGAGGGTGAGATAACTACTTACCTTGACTACGATCCTAGTTATTCCTTATTATTCCCTATGGTTAATCAGTAGAGTTTTCCTTCTTAAATCAGAAGGAAATTTAGGCAGCACTTCCCTTGCGTTTCCTCCTTCAAACTAACAGAATTACTTCACTCTTTTCACACGATTTTTACTACTGAGTTTTGTATGAGAATGAGTTTAACTTCCAGCCCAAAGCCGCCTATTTATAGCTGTTTTCAGCTCTTCTCTGTGTGACAACTCATCCTACAAATGGCTTCTTTAAAATTACTTAGGTTTAAGAATTTCTTTTTATAAGAAACCTAATTTTGGCTAACGTTTGCCCTTACGTCTTCAACTTTTGTTTGTATTCAATTTTGGGGTTCTCCATGTATAATCTATAAGATCATGGGCAAATTCAAAGCACAATCCACGCTTCTGTCCAAATCTCGCTCTCTTTGTTCTCAGAATCTCGCTCTCTCCAGCTTTCTCGCTGGTTTGGCTCTCGTGACTCTCGCTCTCGCTGATCTCGCTGGACTCGCTCTCGCTCTCACTCCTGCTTCCACTCTCGCTCTCGCTCTCGCTCCCGCTCCTGCTCTCGCTCTCGTGGCTCCCACTCTCTTCCACTGTTTCGCTGAGGATCTCACTCTCCACTTACGCTCTCTCCAGTTTTCTCTCACTCCCACTCCCGTTCTCTCTCCCGCTCTAGCTCTTGCTCTCGTGGCTCTCGCTTTCTCCCACTGTCTCGCTGAGGATCTCACGCTCTCCACTCTCGCTCTCTCCAATTTTCTCTCCAATCTCGCTAGTTTTCACACATGGGTTGCCTTCATTGTTTGTGGATTCCACTTTCTCGTTTTAACTCTTTCAAATTTTAAGAGTATATGGGCAATTAATTCACCTTCAATTCTTCCAATGAGCAGTGCCCAAACAAAAAGTTATCTACTGCCCTTTGTCTCTTGAATTAGCTAGCGTCCAACTTCTAATTAATCCTCCCTGATTCTGCCCCCTTATTCATTATTTTTTAGATAATTAATAAATTTCTTAATTTTTTTCGAATTATAAATTTCCACCTAATTTTCCTATTAAGTTTATATATTTTTCATTCTTAATTATATATTTTATTTTTTCCCTGCTTTCTAAATTAGGGTTAGGGTATTACATTTACCACCCCTTTAAATAAAATTTCGTCCTGCTTAACATTTGACATTTAATTTCCTGTAGTGTATGCGTACAAATTTGGGTTGTTACAAATTGAATATCAACACGATACTAGTAATAGATGATCTCCAATTCGTTTTAACGGAGGAGTGTCCTCCATCCTCTAGTCCCAATGCAAACTGAACAGTTCGGGATGCGTATGACAGATTGGTCAAAGCTAATGATAAGGCTTGGGTTTATATCTTAGCCAGTATATTTGATGTATTGTCTATGAAATACAAGAAGTTAGCTACTACAAAGGAGATCATGGACTCTTTGCAAGGCCTTTTTGGACAACAATCCATATCTGTCAATGGACTCCAGATTTGCAAATCTTTATTGAAAAAGAAAATGGTTCAGAGGCAGAAGCAAATATTGCTTCCACCTTAAAGGAAAAACCTCAAAAAGAATCTTCTTCTGGGAGTCAATCTGGCCCTTCTTTCTCCAAAAATAAAGGTATTCAAAAGAAAAAGAAGAAAATTGGGAAGGGGAAGGCTCCAATTACACAGAAAGCTAAAAAAGAAAAACTAGGTAAATTAGATTTACTAGTTATTGAATCATGTATGGTTGAGAATGGAGATTCTATCTGGATACTGGATTCAGGGGCCACTAATTATGTTCTTTTTTCTTCTTAGGAAACTAGTTCCTGGAGGCAGCTTGAAGAAGATGAGATTACTCTCGGGGTTGGATCAGGGGAGCGCATCTCAACTACAGCAGTGGGAGCTGTTAAGTTAAATTTTGGAAATAAATATTTGTATTTAGAGAATGTTCTTTATGTACCTTCTTGTAAAAGAAATTTGATATCTATTTCCTGTTTGTTGGAAGATTTGTACAAGGTAAAATTTTGTCTTAATGAAGCGTTCATTACAAAAAGAGGTATCCAAATCTGTTCTGCAAACATAGAAAGTAACTTATATAAGTTAAAACCATCTAAAATTGAAGCTGTATATAACACAGAAATGTTTAAAACAGCTGAAACTCAAAGAAAATGGCAACGCATTTCTCACAGTACCTATCTTTGGCACTTGAGACTTGGCCACAGTTCTTTAATTTTAATATGATTGAGAGACTAGCTAAAAGTGGACTTCTAAACAAGTTAGAAGATGTCTTTTTACTACCATGTGAGTCATGTCTTGAAGGAAAAATGACAAAAAAATCTTTTTATGGAAAAGGTCGTCGAACCAAAGAAACCTTAGTGCTCATGCATTCAGACCTCTGTGGATCAATGAGTATTTAAGCACGGGGAGGTTATGAATATTTCATTAGCTTTATAGATGATTATTCAAGGTACGGTTATATTTACCTAATTTGTTTTAAGTCTAAAGCTCTTGAAAAGTTCAAGGTATTTAAGACGGAGGTTGAGAACCAATTAGGTAAATCTATTAAGACATTTCGATCAAATCGAGGTAGAGGGTATTTGGACTTGAAATTCAAGGACTATATGATAGAACACTGGATTTAACCACAACTCTCTACACCGAGAATGTCTCAGCAAAACAGTGTATCTGATCGAAGAAACAGAACCTTGTTGAACATGGTTCGGTTCATGATGAGTTATGCTTGGTTGCCTAACTCGTTCTGGGGGTATGCAGTAGAGATTGCAGCTTACATTTTGACTAACGTTCCTTTTAATAGTGTTTCAAAAACACTTTAAGAGTTATGGACAAGACGTAAATCTAGTTTATGTCATTTTCGAATTTGAGGTTGCTTCACATACGTGTTGGTGCGAAATCCTAAGAAATTGGAACATCGTTCAAAATTATGCCTGTTTATAGGTTACCCTAAAGGAACGAGAGGTGGTCAGTTTTATGATCCTCAGGATGATAAGGTAATTGTATCGACAAATGCCGCATTCCTAGAGGAAGACCACATTCGAGATCATAAACCTCGCAGTAAAATAGAATTAGAAGAGATTTCAAATAATGCTATAGATGAATCAACAAAAGTTGTTGATCAGCCTTGCTCATGAACAAGAGTTGTAGATAGATCAAGAACGTCTGGTCCATCACATCTTACTCAAGAGTTGAGAGAGCCTTAACGTAGTGTGAGGGTTGTGAGGCAGCCTGACAACTATATGGGTTTAAGTGAAACCAAAGTCAACATACCTGATGATGGCTTAGAGGATCCATTAACATACAAACAGGCAATGGATGATGTTGATCGAGATTAGTGGATCATAGCCATAGACCTTGAAATAGAGTCTATGTACTATAATTCAATCAAGGGACTTATAGATAAACCTGATGAGGTAAGATCTATCGGTGTAAGTGGATCTAGAAGTGTAAAAGAGACCGTATTGGTAAGGTACAAACCTATAAGTCCGGTTAGTAGCAAAGGGTTATACCCAGGTTGAAGGGGTGAACTATGAAGAAACCTTCTCACCTATTGCTATGATCAAATCAATCAGGATACTCTTATCTATTGCCACTTTTTATAATTATGAAATTTGGCAAATGGATGTCAAGACTGCCTTTCTAAATGGAGATCTTAAAGGGAGTATTTAGATGTCCAACCAAAATGGTTCATTGAACAGGGTCAAGAGTAAAAGGTTTGCAAATTAGAGAGATCTATTTATTGATTGAAACAAGCATCCAAATCCTGGAATATAAGATTTGATACCGCGGTCAAATCTTATGGCTTTAAATAGAACTTTGATGAACCGTGTGTATACAAAGAGATCATCAACTTTACTGTAGCATTTCTAGTTTTGTATGTAGATGATATCCTGCTTATTGGGAATGATGTAGGATACCTGACTGACATTAAAACTTCGCTAGCAACCCAATTTCAGATGAAAGATCTGTGAGAGGCGCAATATGTTTTTGGGATTCAAATAGTTCGAAACCGAAAGAAAAAAACGCTAAGCCATGTGTCAAACATCTTATATAGACAAGGTGTTGTCTAGGTTTAAGATGCAGGATTCCAAAAGAGGTCTTTTACCTTTTAAGAATGGAATACATTTATCAAAAGAACAATGTCTTAAGACATCTGAAGAAGTTAAGGATATGAGACGGGTTCCCTATGCATTAGCAGTCGAAAGTCTGATGTATGCAATTCTATGTACTCGTCCAGACATTTGCTTTGCAGTAGGGATTTTCAGTAGATATCGGTTATGAACATTGAACTGCTGTTAAGAATATTCTTAAGGATCTTAGGAGAACGAGGAACTACGTTCTCGTATATGAAAATAAGGATTTGATCCTTACGGGATATACTAACTCCGATTTTCGAACCAATATAGACTTTAGGAGAAATACACCGAGATCGATGTTCACTCTAAATGGAGGAGCAGTAGTATGGAGAAGTATTAAGTAGAGTTGCATTGCAGACTCCACAATGGAACCATAATATATTGCTACTTGTAAAGCTGCGAAGGAAGTAGTATGGCTTAGCAAGTTCCTAAATGATCTGGAAGGTTCCAGACATGCGATTGCTAATCATTTTTTATTTCGATAACAATGGGGCAGTAGCGAACTCCAAGGAACCTAGAAGCCATAAGCACAAAAAACATATTGAGCATAAATATCATCTCATCAGAGAGATCGGGCTAAGGAGAGACGTTAGTGTGAGACAAATATCGTCTGAGGACAATATTGTTGATTCGTTTAATAAGGCCCTCCCGACTATGAGATACCCTAGTTTATTGTATTTAGTTTTATCTCATAGCACTCAACTTTGTTGTAACCCACTAGGAGTTTTAGTCCATATGGGAGTTTGTTGTGTTGTATGTCCTAAAACTCGTAGTTTTGTAAACAGTAAACATATATGAAGTTTATTCAGACAAGTGTTGTTGATTGTTTAATAACTCTAAATCCAATAAACAACGAACCCTTGGTTATTGTCATGAATACTTGGACTTTAGTGGAGACATAAACTTAATCAAAATCGAGTAAAATAGCCTAAACCGTCTATAGTACTTGGATTAGGTTGGGTACCTATTTCTGGAGATACTATTGAATACGACTCGCTTTGTGATTGTTACAAAATTTGTAAAGTGTCATAAACGATGTGATCAGTTTGTTCATGTAGAGACATGTGAGCGGGGGTATTCTACACGATGAGATTATGTAAGACAGACCATGAAATAATCACTGTTATGTATTAACACCGTTCACTGTTAACACTAGGTAATTTCACTTCTTGATGACCTAGATAACTTGATTTGAATCCTGAGCTATTTATGAACTCCTGTTTATTCGCGATTGTCCTTTGATTTGCATAGGTGAGGGTAAGTCCAACATCGCTGCTCGATATGCCTCCCATTTCAGGGATAAGACCGGGTAGATGGCTGGGGACATAAAATTTGCAAGATGGAATTCAGTCCTACTCATTTAAGGGATAGTAGAAAGGTTGTTCCCTTAAAGGCTGATCCTGGGTCTTGAACAAGGGGCCCCATCCTCTCGTTGGATTGAGAGGGAATGAATTTAGTGATTATGATCCTAAATCAATTTTTCATTAGAGGGATAGTGGTTCTTAAGGAGAAAAGATGTAACTCAGGGTATTTCGATATTTGACCTAGCTGAGGTTATGAACAACCTGTGAAGGATCAACTTATTGATGACGGTTGTATCAAATGGACACATAATATATCTATAGTGAGGGGAGTGCAACTATAGGCTATAGTGGACAATCTTGTTAGTTAACGAATGTTGATTAACTGGGTTAAAGAGTTTGACCAATTAATCTCAACTGTTGGAGGCCATGATCTATAGGTCCATCAAGTCTCCTTGCTAGCTAAATACGAACAAAATTGAAGAACTAGGTGAAGTGAGAATTTGAAATGTTCAAATTCGGTCTTAAGGGAAAATAGTATTTTATATGAGATATAATTTACAATTAAATAATTAATTTATCAATTAATTATTCTTGAGAGTATACTTGATCATTAGCATGAAAGTTTGTTTTTTAACTTCATTAATGCGTTTAATCAAAGCTAGGTGTCTTAAACAATTTAATATGTGGTATTAAATTTGTTTATTTTTATTTAATTGAAATTGTTTTAATTAAATAATTTCCAAATTTTGAAAATTGAATTTCATTTTGATAATAAAAAAAATTAGTTAGTGGAAAAATCCAATTGTTGGATTTTCCCACTAACTAAGTGGACTTTGGAGTGGCATTTCCCAAGCTTGAAACCTAGAGATTACATGCTAATGAAGTTTGAGATGGAAGACATGCAAAATGAGATTTTGCATGTGTTTTCTCTACAAAAGACTTTGTTTTAAAAAAAAAATTTCAAAACTAATGCTTCCACAACTTTTGACCTAATTTTTTCCACCTCTTTTCTCTTTACTCTCATTCTTTCTATAGTGAAATTCCCTTCTTTGGAGTGGTGCCACAACCGTGTTCTTCAACCAGAGAATAATGGGATTTACTATTGGTGGTGTCGATCAAGCTTAGAAGAGGAAAATTGCGGTGGTGTCTTCAATGGTTGTATTCTCTAACCCTTTGCATACTTATTCTTATTTTTAATGCAATTAGAATGTTGTCGATTTCATCGCTTCTGCTGTGCATGCATTTTTTATGTTCCATCAAATTAAAGAAAGGCGAGAATCATCCACTAATCACTGAAAGATCAAACATTAAGATTAAGGGCAATGCTAAGCCAAACAATTGATTTCCATCATCTAATCAACTATTTGAGTGAGATTTATCTAGATTAGAAAGTAATGCTTATCAAATAAAATCGTAATTTAACTTCACAAACTTACTTAACCCTTGCTTCTAGGTGATTACTACCTAACGATTACAAATTAGGGTCAATCAAAGCATTCAATCACACTAACATAGCCAATTTGTCAGATTATCCCGTGCAAGATAGATTGTAGATCAAATTCAAGATAAATAAATTATCATACAATTAAGAACAATCTCAACGGATGAAAACGGAATCGAAATAAACTATGAAACCCAAGCTAAGTACTTACCTCTTAGCCACAAATCATCCTCTAAAATCAATGTTCAAGTTCTAATGTGCTTAGAGTGGCAAGAAATTACAATTACCAGTTTAGAGGAGAAGGAAAATCGAGTAAAAAATAGCAAAATTGCGTTTCTAAGCTTTGGACAAAAAAAATAATTTATATCAGGCATCGCAGCTTGCCTTCGTCTAGCATTGTGCATTGGCATCGCAATGCTGCACAAGTCATCTAGCGTGCTTTCATCCCGAGTTCGTAGCGTTGCAACATTGACCTGCTTCTTCATGAAATAAGTAGCTTCTATCTTCTAGCGTTGCAACACTCCGGTTGGGCAAATTTGTAATTATCATGGCCTTCTTTCTTTTTCTGTGCAATTTAGCTCCTATATTGGCCATTTTATCGTCTTTTCACCCCGAATGCTTGATTCGATCTCTTGTACATTCAAGACCTATAAAGTTATCAATTAAACACATTAAATAGCTTAACAATCCCGAATTAAATAGAGGGAGATAACATATTTTTGATGCTATCCAGAGCACCCAAACTTAGCTCTTGATCATCCTCGAGCAAGGTAGAACAAGCAATCACACATAAATGATCAGTTTGCCAAGCTACAGTGATCCCTACTTGATGGAAAGGAAATACTTTTTTTTTTTATTGATGATTTGATATGCTTTGATGGTCATGCACTAACCATGCGTTGATAAGAAGAATATGCGTTAACATTATATGTGATGATTATGCGATAATCTTGATATGCAGAATACATTAATCATGTATGCGATGATTATGCGTTCCTACCACAAATTTTCTTGCTTTCTTGTTAAGTATAACGAGAACGCAGGTTTCTCGGGATGATTCGAGGTCGAACACAGGAACTTGCAACTAAAGAATGCTTGTAAAGTAATGTGTTTGAGAAGATGAATAAAAATAAAAAGAAAGAAGTTAATTAGCTATGTGCAACTTCTACTCCTAGCTAAACAGACTAAGCAATTGAAATTTGACTATGAGAATTGGTAGAGATGCGACAACTGTTAATGCATAATGAGATGCATGGAGAAGTATAGTTGAGGGAAAATTTCACCAAGTCATTATTTTTGGTCGCAAGGGTAATCCCAGCTTGCCACACTAATGTATCGCACATCTCTCAGTGTTTGGCCGCATGCTTATATCTCTTTAATGCATGGTTTCATTAAGCGTAAGATTAATCCTATCTCTAGGAACACTGCTTATTTTTCTTAGTGAGTTCCACTACTTACCCTCTCAAGCAGTTGGTTATAGCTACTCAGCTCATAGACAAGCATTGTGATATCCTCGCACTAAGCAAAGAGGATTGACTCACTATACTCGTGCAACGTATACCTCTCGGTGGTTTGCTACTTGTGTCATATCTCTATGCCGTAGGATCGAGTATGCGATAACTCTTGCAATCTACACTTAACTCATTCTGATGAAAGTAAAAGATGTTAAAGTAGAAGAAGATGATGAAAATGGTGTGAAGGAATTAAAGAGATGCATTGATTACAAAATGTATTAATGTCTTAAAGCCAAAATGTAATACAATATAGAGGTAAGAAGAGGGGTAGAAGGCTAGATGAAGGCCAGCTCTTGCTTCCATCAGATGTGTGTCAAGGCTGGTAGTGATGCCATGGATGGGCGGTGGAGTAGTCTCTCTCGAACTCTATCTTTGGTGAAGCTCTGGTCATTAGTCGAAGAGGGAAGAAGGAATGAAGAATTCTCAAAGACTGTTTACTCATGCTCTCGTTTGTGATCACAAGAATCTACCTAAGGCAGAGACTCAGATGCTTTTAATTTGGGCTCCAAGGCTCTATTTATAGAGCTCAAACACCGACAACATTGGTAATCATGCGCTGAATCTCTGTTATCCTTGTCGCAGTAGGTGAAATTTCATCAAGACCTTATCTCTTTAACACTCTTGAGGTAGGGGTTCATGATTGTTTCATCTGAAGTATCAACGCATCCCACCCACTTTGCGATCATCCTTTATCACTGAAGGAACTCTTATACAAGAGTACCTCTGAGTGGAAGTGGATCGTTCCAAATACATTGTGATAGAATTTCCACATTTACATTCGAACATACAAGATATGCATTAAACAACAAATTACTGACATGCTTAGAACAATTAACAACAAAGAGAAGAGATACGTACCAGTTGAAGAACTTTTCTTCACAGTAAATCTCGCTAAACTATTGTCCACCAACACCACCGGTCGTCTACACACGAATGACCTCTATACGAACAGAGGAAAATGAGGACGACACCATCACTTGGAACCCTCGATATTCTCGGTGTGAGAATCCAAAGAGTGGGCTCTGTTGGGATTTGGTAGAGGGGAGGAGGATATAAAGATCATATACAATGACCAAGCAAGTGGGAGAATGGTAGGGTATATCGTATAAACCGCTTGATCGTTTAGAAGAAGTACACGATTATGTAGTAAATAGGTTGCAATCGTCTACACGATTGTTTAGTAAATGCTCAGCGCTAGACGATTGTTTAGTAAAATGTAGGCGATCGTTTAGAAAGATGCGCGTGCGTGTATGCGATCATGTGTTAAATTTAAGCTATTGTATAGTCTCTCAGTTTACTAAGCGATAGGCAGCATACACTTCGTGAGCAATAATACGTGAGCTTTTGCAAAATGAAAAAACGATTTTCATTTTATTGTTCATGTATGAAAATAAATCAAACTTTCTAAAGAGTGTTTTGTACAAGTATATAAAATTGTGGTAAAGTATAGGAAAGTGGTAAAATGCGATAATAAAATAAGTATAGTAGACCTAAGCTAGATGATACAAGATACAGGCTTCATGATACAAGATGCTGGGGTCCTGGCTAGCTGTGAAGGTTATGAAAAGAGCATGGAATGCGGCGGCAAGTCTTATGTACAAACAGAAATAGAAAGTTAACTAATATAAACAACGCAAGTTTCTTAATTGCATTGAAGTTATAAGTACAATTCTGTTTTTCTCTTAGTGTACACCTTTAAATGATCGACTACGCTCTCACATGTCTTTGGTGAATCAGAGACGAACGTAATGAACGCAAGGTTGCTTCCATGTCTAGAAGTACTACTCGCTTTAGTTAATGCATTCTTCTAACCTTCTCTTGATAGATTAGAATGGCATCTTCATTTCTGCTCTCACAGGTGAAGATGTTGTCTAGCATGCTTTAGCTAAACGCAGTTATCTCTTTAACGCAAGTTAAGTACTTGTTTAATTCATATTAACTACCAGGAGATTAAGAAGACATCATGGAGAAAGTGATCACGGAGGAACGGAAGTAGACAGAAAATGGAATATGAAAGCAATTGAAACATTTAATATGTCTATTAAGCGTTACATGGTGTGTGAATGAAGAGATAAAGAAAGTGAAATACAATGATGAAAAGAGATAGAACAGATACAAACAAGCACCAATGTCTTGGCATCGATTAGGGTGGAGATCTACTTGTCGGATTGGATGGATGAGATGGATGGATGAGCTTCCCTCTCAGGCTTGCTCAACCGGTAGCAAGGTTCTCAGCACAAGCTTCTTGGCGGGTATTCGGCAGAATAGAACTGAGACTCACCTCTCGGCCTTGTCTTGTCGTCTTCCCAGATTTCTTCAGTTAAGCACCCGGCTCAGCCTTTTCTCTTAACACTTTAGCAGCAATTAGCCCCGTATCCAGTAACATAAGTTTTCTCTGAAATCTATGGGGTATTTATAGGTGAGGATCTTTGACTCCGGCCTTGTGGTCCCCACTTGTTCTTATGGAAATTTCGAAGATGGAGGGATATTATTCCTTCTGTTATGTAATTAAACCGTCAATTCTGCATAACTGTTAGTTGTACACATGTCTCAATCCTCCGCTTTGCATTGCTCAGCCGCATCTTTCGATCGTGAGTTCGCATGCGGTGTTGTTTTTTTTATTACCGCATACGGTTGAAAGTCAGCTCTAGATCGACTATCGCATTGCGCCGTCATTGCGTTAATCATCTCTTCATTGTTGATTGATGGGCGTATTGTGACAGAGATGCATTGATCAGTTCTTCTTGAGCCTTGAGCGCAAGCAGTGACTCGGTTTCCTGCAAAATAGAGTAAAATCTCTTTTTCTTCCATCTTAAAGATGTTAGTGGGTGTAATTGCGATACTTTATAATTATTGTAATTCTGAGCTAGTTTTCATACAATCAGTGCATATTCACTATCTTTTGGCTGCAATATCTAGATAAGGCAGTATAAATAACTTGTATTTCTACAAGTTATCACTTTCCACTAACACACGGTTACAGAGAAAACGACGTGCACAACTATCCCATAATTGTCAAATAAAAAAACAAATATAATCATAGTATATTCATTAACCTATAGTTTAATATCACATATAAACCATAGTGTTTTCTTCTCCATTAGATATAAATCATATCTATATCCATTTTACTCCAATTAATATATCTCATATATAAAGTCAATCATATCACATATAATCGAACTTCCTCTTGTCAATTTGAACATTTCAAACTAGCCCAAAAACTAATTCTCAACTTGAATCCATTGAGCTACCAAAGGGACTTTATCGACCTATGGCTCGAAGCTCCAACGGTATGTGAATAGCTGACTAAACTCTTTAGCCACGAGATCCACCATCCGTTAACTGCCCGATATTCCACTAAAGACAGACAACTGAACTCTTCTTACCACAGATATATTTTTGTGTCCATTGGATATAACCAATAAACATTACGATAACCCTTCACAGATGCTCGTAAGTATAGTTGGGCCAATTTACCCTTTTTCCCCTATAGTTACATCTAATTCCTTAAGTACCACTGATCCTTCTAATGAGCAATACAACATAGTTCTACTATGTGTGGCGCCACATCGTTCAGCCTCGGAATCAACCCTTTTGGGAGTAATCTATCTACTTACCCCTGCTTCGTAGAAGGAGTGAACTCCATTTTGTGTAGCTGAGTTCCCAGCTCCCAAAGCAGACGAATCCCCAAAGTGGTAGGTTTGAGTTGGCAATCTGGAAACTCGAACCATGCAAATCAAAGGACTGCCCTTAAAGGCAAGATTTCCTAACTTAATTAGGATTGGGGTCATGTTACCTATAGTCATTTAGTGAAGTCTCTAGCATGAACGGTGTTATATAACGAGATGTTAACACTTCGTGATCAGGTCTTACAAACTCTTTGTATAGGACACCCCCGCTCACACGTCCCCACATGAATGATGAGGATCTGACCATCTGTAGCAGGTCACAACACTTGTAACTATTCTACAAAGCGGGCCGCATCCGTAGCGTTACCAGGATAAGATTTCCTTCATATATCCATATACTACAGACCATTTTGGTTATCACTTAAGACATGATCCACTTGTATGTCTCTACATACATGTTTAAGTTACATAATGACAACCAGAGATTTTAGTTTATTGGTTTGTAGTAAAGCAAATAAAATATCCAATGTTCAAAGACATGTAGTGAAGAAAATATCATATATTATACATCACAAGTGTTCGTACAAATCCGTGTTTACAAACTACAGGACACGAGAGTTTAGGGCATCATCCCCAACAATCACGGCTATCACTCTGTAATTGCAACATTCCATGTGACAAACTTGTCTTCATGAAAATCAATGCATGTGATCAACTTTGCGATGGTCTGGGATCAATGCATGCGATCGATTCCTGTCATAACTAAAAAAATAGACATTCTGACGCAAGATAACGCATGATATAGGGTTAACGGGAATTTACAGTGCTGATCGACGCAAGCTCATGAATTCTTTGCAATATTAACGCATACTCTGCTCATCAACTATCATAATTCGAAATAAAAGGCTGCAATTACTTGTATTTCTACAAACTATCACTACTCAAGCCTCAATAGTCAACTAGAATCATACATACAATTGATTTGGCAATAAAACAGCATTCAACCATTTCAAGACAAATTTGGAAATTCATTTAAGGCTTTGTCATGCATGTACAAGCACCGAGTTATTTATTTTGAACATGAGCTGACCCAAAATGGCTTTATGAATCCTCAGTTTATTTTCCCCTACTCTGGCTCAAAAGATCCAGAATTAGGTTTCGTAAGCTCAAAGTGGCAATGACATTGGATTGGAGTGGTCAAAATCTATCTATACATCACCCTTTACTACATGCTTTCTGTTTTCTTCCCTTTTTTTCTCGTCATTTTTTTTTTCAAATGAGGGAGAAACTTTATCAAGGAAGACAACTTTCATTTTGGCTTGTCTGTATGGGTTACGTGAGAGACATCCAACTAGGGGTCGCATGCCTATGGTTTTATAACTCAATTCTAAGCAAGCAAGCAAAGATCAAGATAGGTATGCAAAACGCTTGGACATACATATAGAAAATGATGGAATACACAAGTATGCAATGGAAGTAAACAGAATCAATAAGCATTCTAATTATATTTAATTTGCGTTTTAAAGCATGCATTTTCAGAAAATCACAATTGGGTTTCATGTTACATACTTTTCTTGATGAATTTTTCAATTCCAAGCTGCTCTTCACTCTAATTCAGCTTCAAATCCACTGTGGAACACCAAGAGATCTTCTCTACTAGTCTCAGTCTTGAATTTTAGTAGTGGAACTCAGATTTGAGTGAAGTCGGTGAGTGTTTTTGTGGGTTTGAAGAGAAAGAAGAAGATGAAGTAGAAACCAACTTTTCAGCTCCAAATCTCCATCCATTCCTCTCCAATTCACCAAATAGGTAGTGTTTTTATTACTCAACTACATGCAAGCAACATCAGGAAAGGATTTGCCAATAGGTGCTCTATTAATTTAGTGGAAATTATTGATTAAACATGAAGTCTACACCTCATGCTAGAGAAGAAAGTGGGATAAACCCACTTTCTCTAATTTTCACTTTTAATTTCAAAATTCCAATTTATTTTAATTAATTCTGAATTAATTAAACCTGATTTAATCAATTCATAAGTTGATTAAATGAAAATCTAATTTCTCAAATTGAATTAAAGTTGGAATTAATTTGATTTTATAATTAATTAAACATATTTAATTAATTAATAAATTTAATATCAAATATCAAATTAATTACACACTAAATTTTCAACATGAATCTTATTCATGTAATTGATATTTAAATCAACATTTGAATATCATAAACTCCAATTTTGTTAAATTTCAACAAATTAAACTTTAATTATATCGAACATAATTATGCAAACCCTAATTTGAATTTGAACTAATACAAACTCAATACCCTAATTTTAATTTGAACATTTCAAATTTAAATTCAATTTGAACAATTCAAATTGATATCATTCCAAATTCACTCAATTTATTAATTCAAGGTGTTCATGTTTTACGAGCTAGTAGAGAGACCTTATGAACGTACAGATCATGAGCTTCAACGATTAAGATTAATTGGCTAAATTCTTTAGACTGAATTAATTAGTATTCATCAGCTATCGAGTCACACCACCATAGCTTGATAGTTACACTCTCCTTGCTATAGATATATTTATGTCCACATGATTTAACCATAATTAGTAACTCGACCCTTCACAGGTTGTTCGTCTTACCGGCTGGGTCAATGTGTTGTTTTACCTTCGATATTATGTCTTGTTCCTTAAGTTCCAGCTGATCCTCTAATGAACAATTGGTTTATGATCCAATCATAAAACCGAATCCTTCTCGAGCTAGTTAAAGGGTGGGCCCCTTGTTATAGACCTGGATTCAGTACTTAAGAGAACAACCTTTCTTCTATCCCTAAATCGGGTAGGCGTGAATTCTGTCTTGCACCCTATGTTCCCAGCTATGTACCTAGACTTACCCTTGAAATGGGAGGCTTATTGAGCTGGTGTTGTTGAGCCAACCCTCACCTATGCAAATCTAAGGATAATGTCGAATAAAAAGGAGTTCATAGTTAGCTTAGGATTAAGATCGAGTTACCTAGGTCATCTAAGCAAAATAGTCAGTCTTAAACAGTAAACAATGTTAGAAAGTAAGAGTGACTTATTTCTTTGTCCGATTTTATGAAAACTCATTTCATAGGATGCCTCCACTTCTCATATCAATACATGAACGAATCTGGATCACTTCATTTGTAGTAGTATCTTTACAGCAACTTGTAGCAGCTACAGAGTAGGCGATATTCAATAGTGTTACTAGAATAAGGTACACAACCTTAATCATATATTATAGACCATTTTGGCTATCTACTCGAACTTGATCTATCTCTATGTCTCTACATAAAGTTCAAGTAATCATATAATAGCCATGGATCTTAGTTTATTGGATTTAGACCCTATCAATGCAATTAATAGATTCAATACCTTTATTGAAGAAATGTTGAATAACATCTTTGATTGATAATAGAATTTATTTAACTTTACAAACTGCGAGTTTTAAGACATAAAACCCAACAGAAAAAATAAGTAAAATTTTCAAAATTTCCATGAAAATCATGAATTCTTTCATCCGACCTATTCTCATGGAAAAACAATTCATACGAGTGTGTCATAGGCTGGTCATAGAAAGGAACAGGGCAACAAAGCAAACAACAAACAAGCTCATCATACAAACATGGTTCGAGAACAACACTCAGGACCCTAAATAGTATCACCAAGAAAAATAAATCTTCCCAAAATCCAAACACCCTACCCCCAACTTTTAAAGCTCACACTATCCCTAATGTGATTGAAAGTAAAACACGAGGGATCATAATACTTTCCTGAACAACAGAGTGAATGAAGGATTTGGGACACTCAAATTAGCTCTTCTCTACCAACAATCCTAGCAATTCAAGAATGATAGAAAGTATTAGGCTCAATGATAAAGGAAAAGTTACATAAATAAAATCTAATCTAGGAAAGCAAGTAAATTTAAAGTCTGGTTGTCTCTAGGAAGCACAAATTTTTAGGGTCAGTTTCACGACCATGGTGGCTCATTGTCGTCAACCAATAAGTCCAACTGGTAGGCAATGTCAAAGTAATCTAAAGACTCGCCATCATGAAAGACCTTCAGCATATGCCCATTCACTTTTGAAATTTTTCCTGTCTCAAGATTAATGTCTACTGCACCATAAGGGTAAACGTGAGAAATTCCAAATGGCCCGAGCCACTTAGATCGAAGTTTTCTAGACATAAATTTCAAACAAGAATTGTGTAAAATAACCTTTTGTCCCTACTTGGAACTCTTTGGGTGCGATCATTCAGTCATGAAATTCTTTCGCTCTTCGTTTGTAGATCAGAGAATTATCAAATGATTCTAAACTAAGCTCTTCTAATTCTTGGAGCTACAAAAGTCTAGCCTCACCAGCTACCTCAAAATTCCAGTTGCACTACTTTATTGCCCAATACGCCTTATACTGAATCTCAACTGGAAGATGATAAGCTTTTCCATAGACCATCCAATAGAAGAGATAACAATATGTGTCTTGAAGGCCATTCTATAAGCCCATAAAGCATTGCCAAGATGAAGGCTCCAATGTTTCCTTCCTTGGTTGACCACCTTCTTTAAAATAGTCTTCACCTCCTTGTTTGACACCTTTGCCTACCCATTCATCTGTGGGTGGTATGAGTGACAATACGATGCTGTACACCATACCTTTAGCAAGGATACAATGACTTGATTTCAAAAATGTGATCCTTGGTCGCCGATGATTGCCTTGGAGAAGCCAAATCTGCATAAGATGTTAGATTTCAAGAACCCTGGAACCACCTTAGCATCATAAGTAATAGTGGCCTTTGCTTCCACCCATTTGGAGACATAGTCCACTTCCAACAAAATATATCTAAACCCACAAGATGAAAGGAAGGGTCCCTTAGATATATCCCCTATACATCAAATATCTCGCATAAAAGAATAGGGACTTGTGGCTTTTAACAACGTTCACAAGTCTTACAGAGGAAATATGCATCCCTAAACAAAGTATCTCAATATAAACTAGAATCCATGACTTTTTTAGCATTGGGACTAAAGTGTCCACCACATACATGCTTATAGTAGAATTCTAAAATAGAAAGGAACTCATCATTAGGGACGCACCTTCTAACAACCTGGTCTAAACAGAATATCTTTAAATAAGATTTTTTCCAGACAATATATTTTGACTCACTTTTGATTTTATCGCGTCTATGCTTATTCATTCCATAAGGGAACTCACCAGTGGTCAAATAGTTAACGAGGTCAGCATACCAGGGAGTCATGGTAGTACTGTCTGCCTGCATCTGTGTATGATCAGGGAAGTCTACATCAGAATTGAGACAACCACCTTTAGTTTTAATTCTGCTCAAGTGATCAACAAGGACATGCTCACTTCTCTTTTTATCTTGAAGATTTAGGTTAAACTCGTGGAGGAGATAGCGCAATGTTGCATGATTAGAAAATACAACTACTTTAGATCCAACAGTATAAGAACAAACTTTTTTTTTTAGAGCAAATACAACAACTAAAAACTAATTTTCTATCATGGTATAGCTTCATTGGGCCAAATTCAAGGTATTTAAAGCGTAGTAGATCACATGATGTTTCTTATCAACCTTCTTGTGGAAAATCGCTCCAACAGCATGGTCACTCGCGTCGCACATGATCTCGAAGGGAAGATCCTAATGAGAAGCCTGAATAACCAGAGCACACTACAAGGCGTTTTTCAACACATCAGCTTGGCTTGCATTCATAACCAAATTTAAAAGCCACATCTTTATGAAGAAGGGAGGTCATCGGTTGATTACTTTTGCTGAAATCTCTGATAAACCTATGGTAGAAACCTGCATGCCCAATAAAAGTCCCAACCTCTCTCACATTTGTGGGGTAAAAGAGCTTAGCAATCATATTAACGTTAGTAGGATCAACCTTAATACCATGCCCAGAAATAACATGTCCTAGTACAATTCCATGCATGAAATAACATTTTTTGAAATTAAGCACAAGGTTAGACTCAATACAACACTCTAGCATTCTAGAAAAGTTTGACAAGCAATCATGAAATGAGTCCCCATAAATAATGAAATCATCCATAAATACCTCCATTCAATTTTCAATGAATTCAAAAAAGATACTCATCATGCAATGCTAGAAAGTGCCAAGAGTGTTACATAGCCTTAATGACATCGTTTTGAAAGAAAAGGTGCCATAAGGACATGTAAAGGTTGTCTTCTGTTAGTGATCTGATAGAAACCCGTAAAACAATCAAGAAAATAGAAGAAAGGCTTTCTAGCTAGCCTCTCAAGCATCTGATCTACAAATGGGATGGGGAAGTGATCTTTCCTACTGACAACATTCAACCTTCTATTACCAATACACATTTTCCACCCATTTTGAATTCTTACAAGAGTTAAACTATCTTCCTCATTTTTAACTACAGTAATACATGTTTTCTTAGGCATTATGTGTATAGAACTGACCCATTCACTATCAGCAATAGGATAGATAATACCTACATCGAGGAGTTCAAAGACCTCTTTCATAACGACCTCCTTTAGCACAGGGTTCAAACGCCACCTGGGTTGCTGACAAGGTTTAGCTCCTTCTTCTAGAAAAATCTGATACATACGCACAGCAGGGCTAATACCTTTAATGTCAGCCAACATCCACCTAATTGCCAACTTGTATTTTTGTAAGACTTTTACCAACTGCTCCTCTTGCTCATCACTCAAGTTCTTTGAAATAAGAACGAGCAACGTTTCAACTTCTCCCAGATAGGCATACTTCAGATGGTTAGGAAGCTCCTTCAACTTCACTTTAGGTGCCTGCATAACAGACCTTTTCAGATGAATCATTATCAAAACAAAAAGGCATACTTACCAATTCTATCATTAATAAAGTCGGATGCTCCAAGTGAGATCAAATCGCCTAAATCATCATTGTGATCGTCATAGACATCTCAAACTACTTACTACTTAAGACAATCAAACACTCAATCAGGCACAAAAACTACACATGCCCAATAATGGTGGGAGATGTCATAGCATAAAAAATATTAAATTTAACTACCTCATCATCAAACTCAACAGACAATGTACCTTCATCAACATCGATCTTGGTCTTGGCTATTTTGATGAAAGGTCAACCTAAGATCAATGCAGATGAAATAATGTTGGTTCTTCCATCTTAAGAATGTAAAAATTAGTAGGAAAAAGAAGATCATTTACTTGCACAAAGACATCTTCTATTATTCTTAACGGGTGAATAAAAGACCTATCAGCTAATTGAATTATAACTTTAGTCTCAGTTAGGTCTTTTAATTTTAATTCTTGGTATATCGAGTATGGTATTACGTTAATGGATGCACCAAGATCTAACATCGCTCTCTTTATTTTTTTTTCTTCCCAGTCACACAAGGTAAAGAGAACATACCTGGATCCTTTTACTTTTCAGGCAAGTTCTTTTGAAGGATTGCAGACACAGATTGACTTACCACCATCCTCTCTTTTTCTTTAGCCTGCCTCTTCTTCATGCGTAGTTCCTTAAGGAGCTTGGCATATTTTGGAATTTGTCTTACGGAATTGAGGAGAGGAATGTTGATTTTAACCCTCTTGAATATCTCCAATAGCTTCTTATCCTTGTCTCCCATGAGCTCCTTTGGCCTTGTAAGCCTTGAAGGAAAAGATGCTTTAGGCACATAAGCATTTAATGGAGGAAGAGGTTAAAGGATACTTATACTCCTTTTTTCTTATCTTGCTGTGTTTTTTTTTTCATGTAGAGTCTGAAGAAGTGCTTTCTTGTTACTTCAACTCCAGCTTTTTCGTTGTTTCCAAAAGTGGCTCCAACTCTTTGCCACTCCTGAGCATTATTGCACTTACATTCTCTCTTGGATTCAATTTTGGCTGAGATGGGAGCTTTCCAGATTGTCTCTCCAACTTGCTTATCGAGGTGGCTAGCTGGGATACTTGGGTCCCCAAAGTGCCAAGGGCGTTCTTTGTGTCCTGCTAAAATTTAAAAGAATGGTCAGTAAGATTTTTCACAGTATCTTCCATGGACATACCTGAGATAGATGAAGCTCCATGACTAAGCTGAGCTTGCTCGTTCTATTCGCCCTATTTGAACTTTGGGTGATCCCGCCACCCAAGATTGTCTGTCTGACTAAATGGGTCTTGTCGTCTTTTTTGCCCATTAAAATTATACCCTCCAACAACATTTACTTCAGATATCGTCCTTTGTGGAATGCTTGGGCAAACATCAGTTATATGTCCCGCTCCATGACACATTTGGAAAACCACAACAGGTTGTCCCTTCTCTGTCTTTGCTAAATGTTTCACAACAGAAAGTAAATCAGATATTTCCTTACGATGTTCACTTATCTTATTGGCTGATTTTACACTGGCCAGATTGTGCCAAACCGTCGAGAGTTGGAAGCCATGGTTTCTATCAGTTTCATTACCTTAGTGGAGGTTTTGATGACTAAGAGTCTTCCTGCCGCTGCATCGATGCTTTTTTTGTCAGCATGCATCAGCTTCTCATAGAAATACTAAATCAACATCTGGTTTGAAATTTGATGGTGAGGAATTTTGCACAGGTCTTCTTGAAAGGTTCCCAATACTTGTGAAGTGTCTCCCTATCAAACTGTATTATATTGTAGATCTCCTTTCTGATGTTGGATGCTTGAGATGCATGGAAAAACTTCTCCAAGAATTGCTTCTGTAATTCGTCCCAGGATGTAATACTTCCTGGTGGGAGGATGTAGAGCCACTCCTTGGCGTCTTCCTTTAACGAGAAGGGGAATGCTCTAATATTGATTTTCTCTTGAGTAACCCCATTCGGCCTCATGCTATCGCACACAACATAGAATTCCTTCAGGTTCTTGTGCGAGTCTTCACCTGGAATACTAGAAAATGAAGGCATCAAGTAAATAAACCCATATTTTACTTCAAAATTACCTATTGTTTTTGGATAGGCAATGCAAATGAGTTTTTGAGTGAATGCAACACGAATATTTCTTTCAAGCATGGCTTGTTGTCTCCTTTCTCTTTTGATTTTTCGCTCCTCCCGGGAAATTTATGTAAAATAGACTTTCCTAGAGCCCTTGAGACTGTAGGTCATGCATTAAAAGAGAAAACTGATTTGCAAGAAAGACACTACAAAGTACGGAGTTGATCCACAGAAAGCTGATTTGGATTTCTCAACTTTGAAACTTATAAGATGTAAGCAGGTGGACTGGGGATTGGGTGGGGGGGGGGGGCGGGGGGGGGGGGGTGGGGGGGGGGGGAGGGGTGGGTGGGGGGGGGGGGGGGGGGGGGGGAGGGGGATGGGGAGGAAGAGGGTTTGTGGAGATGGTTAATGTAAATTTCATGAAAAATTGAAATGGATGGAGTGAATTGAGTGAGTTTTGGGTGAATATTAGTCAAACAAAACACTTAGCTTGGGTCGTTCTAGTTTATTCCATTCCCTTTCAATTCTATCATAAAGTTACTCATACAATTAATGTGTGATTTCCAATTAAAACTTAGCTTACTCATTTTGAATCCTAATCGGCAGTCCATAAAATCAAATTAAATTAAAAAAAGCGAGAATCTTCCACTAATCAACAAAACAACAAGCATTAAGATTAATGACAATGCTAAACCGAACAATTGATTTCCATTGTCTAATCAACTATTCAAGCAAGATTTATCTAGATTAAAAAGTAATGCTTATCAAATAGAATTCCAAATTGACTTCACAAACTTACTTAACCTTTGCTTCTAGGTGATAACTACCAAACTATTACAAATTAGGGCCAATCAAAGTAATCAATCACACTAACATAGCCAATTTGTCAGATTATCTCATGCAAGATAGATTGTAGATCAAATTCAAGATAAATTATCATACAAATAAGAAAAATCTCAGTTGAATTACAAACCAAGTCTTAAGAATGAAAACAAGATGGAAATAAACTATGAAACCCAAGCTAATTACTTAGCTCTTAGCCACAAATCATCCTCTAAAATCAATATTCAAGTTCTAGTGTGCTCAAAGTGGCAAGAAATTACAATTACCGGTTTAGAGGAGAAGGAAAATTGAGTCAAAAATAGCAAAATTTCATTTCTAAGCTTTGGATAGAAAAATCAATCTATATCAGGCATCGCAGCGTTGCAACGTTGCACATGGGCATCGCAACGCTGTGCAAGTCGTCTAGCACGCCTCCGTCTCGAGTTTGTAGTATTGCATTGCTACATATAGCATTGTAACGCTGCCCTATTTCTTCACGAAATAGGCAGCTTATGTCTTCTAGCATTGCACAATGCTCCTTGCGAGTATTGCACTGCTTCGACTGGGCAAATTTGCTATTCTCTTGGCCTTCTTTTTCTTTTTGTACAATTTAGCTCCTATCTTGACCACTTTATCGTCTTTTCACCTCGAACGCTTCATCCGACCCTTTGTACACTCAAGACTTATAAAGATATCAATTAAACACATTAAATAGCTTAACGATCTCAAATTAAGTAGAGGGAGATAGCAAATTTTCGGTGCTATCAAGGCTTACTAGTCATGTCTTGCTCGACATACAAGAAAAGTTACAGAGATCGTGATTACATGAAAATTTGAAGAAGGCTGAAGAAATTGTCTTCGAAGGTAATCTTTCTTCCCTTAAAAATCATCATATTTAAAAGCATTCTTAGTTAAATATGTTTAAATTTCTATGTATTTTCTATAAATTCGAAACACATATTAAAGCATATGCGTTTATATACTTACGCACGGGATTTGATCCATTCAATTGATATTAGAGCCAAATTGTACTTTTAATTTTTTTTTGGATTTAAAAATAGAGAAAATGAAGGTTGTTTTCTTCATAATGTATGTGGGATTGCAAAATAGTTGTTTTGGAATTTTGGCATTTAGATTACTATTTTGTGTTGATGAGATCAATGTAGGGGCCTGTTGTTTTAGGCATTTAATTCAGTAATCGATTTCGTAAGTTTGTGTCAACCGAGAAGCAAGTGTTGCTGAGGAATTTAGTTGAACATGGAGCAGAAAAAACGAAGAACAAAAGTTACTGGTTGTTGATTCTACAAGCAGCACCGAGGTGCTGACCACAATGTCGCAACGTTATGGTACAACGTTGCAGAGCCTTCACAAAACAAAGTCTCGGGCAGCTGTGCCTTGCAACAACCCTGCGCAGCGGAAAATAAGGTGCAACAACGCCGCGACGCTATTCGCCTTAGATGCGCGCGCTCATGAAACATGGATTTGAGTCTTGGCAATTGTTACAATTTTTTTAAAAAAATTATTCGTATTTTTTATCGATTAATCTAATATAATTATATTATTTTATTTAATCAATTATTTTAGGATGCCAAATTCGTTCTATCTTTGTTGTCTGATTTAATTTTATGCATTTGATGTAGGAAGAAATTATTATTAATTATATGTTGCATAATGTATGCCATATAGTTGAAAATCCATCCTTGGGATAAACATATTCATGCATCATATTTTAATATAAATGCTATATTATATGATTGCATATTAGTTAAGCGTTTCATGCATCATATTTTAATATAAGTGTTATATTATATGATAGCATGTTTATTGTTTCCATTTATATTAATATAAAAGTTATAGTAATTAATGAAAAGTTTGATCATGTATCATATTTAAATATAAATGTTATATTTAAAGTTTAGGTTAATTCCTAAAGTATATACATGCAAGATCATACTATATAGTTTGCATGATTATAACATAAGTGTTATGTTATTTGTTTTAATGCAGGATTAAAATCATGCACTAAGAAATATGAGTTTTCATAGGTTCTGAAGACAGTCTTTTATATAATAGGCTAGGAAAAAAGTGCTAGTTTTTTTCGTTGCCTGCTCAGAAACTTCTTCCACTTGAGACACCTTTATTCAACTTTCTCCCCAAATCCTAAAGTTCCATTCTTATCTAATTTCTTCTCTCTATACAAAGTCGCTTCCTGCTAGTAAACGAAGAAGCTGGAAGTTCTTTTATCTCCATGAAGCTCATCTCTTTCCTCTATCTCCACAACCATCTTTTCTTCTTAGAAATTTCCCCCTGATGAAGCTTGAATGCCTCTATTTCTTTCTCTTATCATCACCAGTAGAGCTCCAACAGAGGATATTGTACACTCATGTAAATTTTTCCTTCCTATTTCAATTTTATTTTTTAGAAGGTAGTCGATGGTCTAGTAGTAGTAGTAAATCTTGCAGTTCTTGTCAAAATTTCATTGTTGGTTAGATTTCATTTTTTTGTTGTATTGTTTCTAATAGCAAAAGCTATGTTTCGAGCAACAAAAGTTGCAGCCACTTGAAGTACAGGTAAGTTAGAGTTCTTGAAAAGTTTGGATGTTGATTTAGCTATTCCCTATAACAAGGAGAACATCAAGGACTTGCCCAAAAATTTTGTTGTAGCCTACGATGCCAATTGGTAAGGATTTGTATCATATACTAGTCTTAGGATTTGACCATATTGATATTAGATTATGAGATTTTGTTTCTCAAATGACAGGGCAATGTGATAACACAATGAATGGGCATAGTTTCAATGTTGTTTGTTATAGCATAAGATTAAAGCTATATATATGATATAATAGCCTTGAAAAAAAGTTTCCAAATATCAAAGAAAGCATTAAGAAAATGGTATTATATAGTAAAGATAGCATTGAGTCAAACTTTTATATGTTAAAGATAGCTTTAATGACTAATGCTATTGAATGTGTTCATCGTCATATATATATGCTATATCTTCATACTCTACTATAGCATTCATTATAGCTCTACAAAAAGGCTATAAAAAATCACAGATTTTTAATAACATGGGTTATCAGGACTTTCAAAAAAGACTATAAAAAATCTTTTATAGCCTTTTTCATTAGCTATCGTAACCCTTATTTCTTGTAGTGATGATTACTATATAATCTTTCATTAACAATAACATAAGAGTTATTTTATGTATGTTAATGAAAACTGATAGGCATGAAATTTGTTTTATTAATTAGATTATAAGTGTTGTATTTAGTTAATAATACCGGAAAATACATATGATAAGATTACATGCTAGCATAAAGCTATAAGGATAAGATTAATTAGTTTGTTTTATATGGTTTAAAATTTGGTTAATTAATCTTCATTTTTATTTTTAATAATATTAGATTTAAATAAATATTTTATTTTATTTATATATGATTAAAATGAGAAAATAAAAGATTAAATTTATAAAATATTAACTAAGGGACCTTTGACTAAGGAACGTTGTATCTTGATTGGAAATACCTCTACCTAGGAACCGACCTAGGAGGTGAATTAGTCAACATATAATCTTTTGTTTGTTATAACATAAGATTAAAGCTATATATATGATATAATAGCCTTAAAAAGAGATTTCCATATATCAATGAAAGCATTAAGAAAAGGGTATTATATAGTAAAGATAGCATTAAGTCGAGCTATTATATGTTAAAGATGGCTTTAATGACTAATGCTATTGAATGTGTTCATAGTCATATATACATGCTATATCTTCATACTCTACTATAGCATCCATTATAGCTCTACAAAAAGGCTATAAAAAGTCACAGACTTTTAATAGCATGGGCTGTAGTACTTTCAAAAAAAGGCTATAAAAAGTCTTTTATAGCTTTTTTCATTAGCTATTGTAACCCTTATTTCTTGTAGTGACGATTACTATATAGCATTAACATTAACATAAGAGTTATGTTATGTATGTTAATGAAAACTGATAGACATGAAATTTAGTTTTATTATTTAGATTATAAGTGTTATATTTAATTAATAATACCGGAAAATGCATATGATAAGATTGCATGCTAGCATAAAGCTATAAGGACAAGATCAATTAGTTTGTTTTATGTGGTTTAAAATTTGGTTAATTAATCTTCATTTTTATTTTTAAAAATATTAGATTTAAAATAAATATTTTATTTTATTTTAATAGGATGAAAATGAGAAAATAAAAGATTAAATTTATAAAATATTAACTAAGGGACCTTTGACTAAGGAACGTTGTATCTAGATTGGGAATACCCTACCTAGGAACCGACCTGGGAGGTGAATTAGTCAAACTTTTATATGCATGCAATAAAGTAGTTAGTTTACTAAAGTGTTTAATGAACTAAACCTTATTGCTAAGCTATCCAATATAAATGTTATATTGGGTAAATTTAACAACACTTAGAGAAACTTTTAGTTGGATTTATCTAAATAATAAACCCTTTGTTTAAAATACTTAGTGGAAGAAAATGATATATATGATATCTCTATTTTTCTACATTCTTAGGTAGTTCAAACTGTGAGATTCATGCTTGGCCTTGGGGCACCTTGATGCATCCCCTTATGGATGGTGTTTGCATTGATCAATATCAAGGTGAATTAGAGAGCGTATTTATAGTAAGTGGGAGAGGATGTGTATCAACACTTCCCATGGTCTCCATCGTTAGTTAACAACGTGAGATTCATGTTTAGCCTCGAGGCCCTTTTGATGCGTCCCCCTACGGAAGATTTTTGTTCTCAATATTGTCCTTCCTTATGGTAGACTCGTTGGGGCAAAACTATAAATTCCAAAATGATAGGTTACACTTACAAGAATTCATTAACGTGGCTAATGCAATTCTGACTGAAAGAATGCTAAATATTATAAGAATAAGAGTTATTTTGGTTTAATATTTGGTTGAGAATATCTCAATTTAATGAATGAATAACTGAAGGCCTTACGGTGATTGTTATTCTAAATCACTGAAATATCATTCCAAAATAAATGATAAAAAGGTTCATTACTAGTTTTCTAAAACGTGATTGAATTTGTTTTTTAAGAGTTATACAACACATCTAATATAAATGATTTTGTTTGGTTTTAGCAATTATGTCGAGTCCATTAGTTTTCTTATTAACTGTTGAAATATTAATTGCTAAAAATGAAGGGATTGAAATTCCCCGCAGCACAAACAATTAGATACATCAATCTCTGGATTTCGTTTTACAGAACATACAAAATTCATAGTGACAGAAACAATGGAAAAACATAAACCTAAGCATGCTAACTACTGTGTTAATCAAGTAGAGAAGAAAGATATAAAGGGAATCACATACCTTTGAAGACAAATTCTTTGTGTTTCTCTCTAATTCGTGTTGTCTTCTCCCGATCTCATGAACACTGCAACAGAACACCACCACGGTGATGGAAAAAAACACATACACAGTTGAAGTAATCAAGGATCTAAAGTACTCTAATTAAGTTAATTTGTAAAGAATAAGCATGCAAGAGAAGATAAAGCAAAAAGATAGAAGAAATACAATCTTTGTAGCTTCAAAATTCTTCAAATCCGCTCCAACCTCCTCATGAATGGTTCATAGACCACCACAAGATCCTTCCCGACTATACTCCAGCCTTAGAACGGGATGATGGGATCCGGTGAGTGACTAATTTGGAGAGGAATAAGTTAAGGTTTGAGAGAGAATTAGGCTTAAGATGTTTTCTCAAAAATCTCATAAATGTCCAATTTGCCAAAAAAAATATATCATAGAACTCTTTTATTTATAGGTCATTGTCATGCATGACATGCAATTTTGAGTTTGATGAGGATTTGACACTCAATAGACCACTAACTCGAAGTGGGATTAAGTGGGGTAAGTGTCTTCAAATGGAAGACAACACTCAAGATAATAGTTGGAATTTTCCACTCAAAATTGTTGGAACTTTCCACTAACTTGGTCAAAGGTCAAAATTTTGATTTAAAAAGTCCAAAGTCAACAATTTGACTTGTTGACTCTCAAAGTCTAAAATAAACATTTTGACTTCTTGTATATTTAACTTAGTCAACAATTTTAACTTTAGATGCAAATTTGACAAATTTTTTTTTATTTTAAAATTAATTCTAATAATTAATTTTAAAAATAAATTAATATTATATAACTAATTAAATAATTTAATTAATTTAATTTAGTATTAAATCCAATACTAATCCAATTCAATACGAATGATATTTAAATATTTTTTAAAAAACTCATATTCTCTCTCTCTTTATATTTAATTCACAATTAAACATTAAGTTAAATATATCGAATATATTTAACATTTTTCTCCAAAAACTGAATTAGAACACTTCAAATTCGATATAAGCTAGTAGGGGGACCTCATGGACCTACAGATTATCAGCTCTAACGATCCGAGATTAACCGACTAAACTATTTAACCCAATTCACCAACATTCATTAACTATCGGGTCATTCCACTAAAGCCTAGTAGTTGCACTCTCCTCACTATAAATATATTACAGTTTCTTTTAACCATAATTAGTAAGTCGATCTTTTACATGTTGTTCGTATCTACAATTAGGTCAAAGAAACCGTTTTACCCCTGTAAACACATCTTGCTCCTTAAGTTGGGACCGGGAAGATTGTCCCAGCTATTGTTGTAGGAAGTATGAAGTTATTGTTTTAGGAAAACTATTATTTTTTATTAGATAACATCTATTTGGTTCCTAAAATTAATAGAAATCTTTTTTCAGTTTCTTGCCTAGTTGGACAGTCTTTTATTGATTCATTTCTTAGTAATAATGTGTTTATTTCGAGAAATGGATATGAGATTTGTTCAAGTAGCTTAAAAAATAACATGTATGTGCTAAGGTCATTAGCAAATAAATTACTATTTAATATTGAAATGTTCAAAGCAACAACATTAAAGACTAAAAGATGAAAAGTTTTTTCTAAAGATGATACCTATCTTCGGCATCTAAGATTAGGTCATATCAATCTCAATAGAGATGAGAGGTTGGTAAAGAGTGGACTTTTAAATGAGTTAGAAATAGATACTTTACCAATATATGAGTCATGCCTTGTGGGCAAACTGACTAAAAGACATTTTATTGGAAAAGATTATAGAACCAAAGAAATCCTAGAGCTTATACAATTAGACCTTTGTGGTCCGATGAATGTTAAAGTTAGAAGAGGGTACAACTATTGCATAGATGATTATTCAAGATATGGTTATCTTTACCTAATGCAACATAAATTTGATGTTCTTGAAAAGTTCAAAACTTATAAGGTAAAAGATAAAAACATTTCAATTAGATCGAGGTTGAGAGTATATATGGATTTGAGATTCCAGGACTATTTGATAGAGCATGGAATCACATCCCAACTCTTAGTACCTGTTACACAAAAAAAAAATGGTGTATCAAAAAGGAAAAACAAAACCTTATTGGACATGGTTTGATCAATGTTGAGCTATGCACCATTGCTAGATTCTTTTTGGGGTTATGCAGTACATATTGCAGTTTATATTTTAACCATTGTTTCTTCAAAGAATGTTTTCGAAAACCTTTTGAACTTTGGAAAGATCATAAAGCTAGTTTATGAACAAGATTTTAGGATATCTAGCACATATGTTGAACACAAATCTAGAGAAGTTGGAATCTCGTTCAAAAGTATGCCTATTCATGTAGGTTACCATAAAGAGACAAGAGGTAATCTCTTCTTTGAACCAAAAGAGAATAAAGTATTTGTATTGACGAATGCTACTTTCTTGGAGGAAGACCACATAAGGGATAATAAACCATGAAGTAAAGTTGTAATAAATCAAGTTTCCAGTGAAATTACTGAAATGTCAACAAGAGTTGTTGACATTGGTAGTACATCAACAAGAGATGTTGATGTAGGAACATGAAGTCAAGTATATCCTTCTCGAGAGTTGAGAGTGTCTCAATGTAGTGGGAGTGTTATGATTCAACTTATAGGATATGGGTTTTAACAGAAGCCCAAGTCATCATACCAAATGATGACATTGAGGATCCATTGTCATATAAATAAGTAATGGGTGATATAGACAAAAGATGAATAGATTAAAGCCATGAATCAAGAAACGAAGTCTATGTACTTCAATTTTACCTGGGATCTTGTAGAATAACCTGATGGGGTAAGATCTATAGGTTGAAATTAGATTTACAAAAGGAAAATAGGTGTAGACATGAAGGTACATACCTTTAAGTCTAGATTAGTTGCAAAGGGTTTTACCTAGGTTGTGGGAGTGGATTATGATGAAACTTTCTCACCCGTTTTTATGTTAAAATTTATCTGAATAATCTTGTCCATTGTCATATATTATTACTATGAGATATGGCAAATGGATGTCAAGATTTCCTTTTTTAATGGTAATCTTGAAAAGAGTATTTACATGAAAAAACTAGAGGGATTCATTAAACAAGACCAAGAGAAAAAAAATTTCAAGCTTAATCAATCCATCTATGGATTGAAATAGGCATCTCAATCTTGGAATATAAGATTTAATACTGCAATAAAATCTTATGGCTTTGATTAGAAGATTGATGAACCTTTTGTCTACAAGAAGATCATTAATAGTTCAATAGCTTTGTTAGTGTTGTACATAAATGATATCCTACTCATCGGAAATGATGTATGCTTGTTGACTGATATAAAAAAGTGGTTCGTTGCTTAATTCCAAACGAAAGATTTAGGTGATGCACAATTTATTCTTGGAATCCAAATTATAAGAGACACAAGAACAGAACGTTGACCTTTTCTCAGGCATTGCGTATTGACAAAATGCTTGTCAGATGTTCGATGCAAAATTTCAAGTAAGGTTTACTAACTTTCAGGCTTGAAATTACATTGTCTAAGGAACAATGTCCTAAGAAACCTCAAGAAGTTGAGGATATGAGATAGACTCCCTATGCATCGACTGTGGGTAGCCTTATGCATTCCATGTTGTGTACTAGGCCAAACATATGCAATGCAGCGAGGATTGTTAGTAGATATCAATTCAATCCAGGATTTGATCGCTTGATTGCAATTAAGATAATATTTAAGTATCTTAGAAGAACTAGGGACTATATGCTTGTGTATAGGGCTAAGGATTTGATCCTTACATAATACACTGACTATGATTTTTAGACTGATAAGGATTCTAGGAAATCCACATCAGGATCAATGTTCACTCTTAATGGAGGATCTATATTTTGGCGAAGTGTCGAGCAAGGGTGCATTACTGACTCCACCATAGAGGCTGAGTAATTAGCTACTTGTGAAGCTGTTAAAGAAGTTGTTTGGCATAGGAAATTCTTGATGGATTTGGAATTTGATCCAAATATGGCTTTACCCATCTCACTTTATTATGATAATATTGGTGTTGTGGAAAGCTCCAAAGAACCTCGGAGATGTAAGAGAGGCAAGCATATTGAGAGGAAATACTACTTGATAAGAAAGATTGTGCAACCAGGAGACATGATTATCATGAAGATAGCTTTAGAGCATAATGCTACTACTTTATTTATAAAGGCTCTCACGGTTAAAGTGTTTGAGGGTCATATAAAAAATCTAGGTTTACGAGATATGCACCACATTGTCGAGAGCAACTAGGAGATTTTACTGGGTATAAAATATGTCGTAGTTTATTGTATTAGTGTACATTACTAAATTGTAAATGTGATATTTACTATTGTGTACACTTTATTAGCTTTAGGAAAAGTGAGATATTGTTGGGGATTGTGCCATAAATCTTGTGGTTTGTAATTTATAAACAAAATGACTTTATTTAATTAAATAAGGAGTTATTTTATTTGACCATTTGACTTTTGTAACTTAATAGAATAAACTAAGATCCAAGGGTATTTTATGTAACTTGAATAGTATGTCATAGATATATCAGGGGATGATGTTCAAGTAATAACCTAAAAGGTCTGTAGTATATGGATAAGATTGGGTGCCTTATCCTAATGAAATCTACAAATACCGCTCAGTTTGGAAATGTTACAAGGGTTGTAAGTGTTACAAATAATTTGATCCCAATTGTTCATGTAGAGACATGCGAGTGGAGGTATCCTATACAAATAGTTTGTATAAGACCGAACAACAAAATGATTAGTCGCTTTTGATAACACTGTTGACTGAAGAGATCCCAATTGTTCATTCATGGGGAGACATGCAAGTGGGGTGTCCTATGCAAAGAGTTTGTATAAACTCGGACCAAGAAATAAGTCACTCTTACTTCATAACATTGTTTACTGTTTAACGCTGATTATTTCAAAGTGATGACCTAGATGACTTGACCATAATCCTGAGCTAACTATGAACTTCTGTTTATTCAAGATTATCCTTAGATTTGCATGGGTGAGAGTTGGCTCAACAGCGCTAGCTCAATAAACCTCCCATCTCAGGGGTAAGACCGGGTAGATAGCCAGGGACATAGGATGCAAGACGAAATTCACTCTTACCGCAATTAGGGATAGTAGATAGGTTGTTCCTTTAAGTACTGACTCTAGGTCTTTAACAAAGGGCCCCATCCTTTCATTGGCTTGAGAGGGACTCTTGGATCACAAACCAATTGTTCATTAGATGATCAGTGGGCTTGAGAGGGACTCTTGGATCACAAACCAATTGTTCATTAGATGATCAGTGGGACTTAAGGATCAAGTTGTAATCTTGAGGGTAAAACAGCTCTTGACCCAGTTGTTATTACGAACAATCTGTGAAAGGTAGACTTACTAATTATGGTTATATCCAGTGGCACAAATATATCTACAGTGGAGTGATCCGGTAGTGAATGTTGGTTAATTAGGTTAAATGGTTTAGCCAGTTAATCTCGGATTGTTGGAGCCCATGATTTGTAGGTTCATTAGATCCTCCTACTAGCTCACAAATGGACTAAACCTTAGAATAGAATGATGGGAGAATTTGAAATGTTCAAATTCGAATTAAAGGAATCAATAATTATATACAATATAATTACACGTTTAATTATCGAATTAAATAGAATTGGAGAGTTGAAAAATATTTAAATAAAATTTAAATATTAATTACATGAATAGGGTATCATGTTAGGAATTGGTGTTTTATTAATTTAATATTTGATATTAAATTAATTAAATTATTTAAATTATTTAATTAATTTGAAATTTAAAATTAATTATTGAAATTAATTTATTTTTATTTTTTGAAATTTATAATTTCTAAATTTCAATTGATTTTATTGTAAAATCAACATAGAAATTTTTTTAAAAAAACAAGTTAGTGGTTTTTTCCAAACTTAACCAACTCATTTTCCACTCAAAACGCATGTCCTCTTTGGTGTCAATTTCTCAAACAATTGATCTTGCATGCTATTTTGTTTAAAAGAAACAAGGTTTAGTGGAATGGGAAGAGATTTTTGACATGCATTTTTCAGAAAATTGAGAAAGAGAGAAAAGTTCACTCTTGTTCTTCAAAACACTCAAAATACTCTCAAATTCACTCAAATTTTTAGCTCATTTTGGATCTCACAATCCAATCTATGAATCTTAGAGAATAGTAGAGAAGATCGAGTGGTGGTCTACAAGGAATTGTGTGGAAATTCAAGTTGATTTCGATGATTGAAAAAGTTCTTCAAAGGTATACCATTAAACTGTATTTTCTCTTATTGAACATGCTTACTTAGTTCCAAAAATTGAATGAATTAGAGTGCTTAATGATTCTATTTGCTTCCACTAATTGCATGCTAACTCCAACACAAGCCTACCATTTCGGGGATTTGTCCGAGTAGGGAGATGAAAACATAGCTACACAAGATGAAATTCACTCGTTGCCATCCATAGAGTAAGTAGATGAATTGCTCCCTTAAGCGCTGACTCCAGGTCTTGAACAATGTGACCCCTTCCTCTCCTTGGCTCAAGAGGAATTTGATTATGGTAGGACCATAAACATGTTGTTCATTAGAGGATCAATGGGAG
The DNA here is from genome assembly GCF_027475165.1 of Benincasa hispida. Taxonomy (NCBI): domain Eukaryota; kingdom Viridiplantae; phylum Streptophyta; class Magnoliopsida; order Cucurbitales; family Cucurbitaceae; genus Benincasa; species Benincasa hispida. Next base: position 57,145,010 of record NC_143478.1, read on the forward strand.
TTATAGAGTAAGAGATAATTATAGGGGTAAAATGGTAATTTTACGTAGTTGTAATTAAGAGTAGTTCGTGAAGGGTTAACTTATTGATAATGGTTATATCCATGGACACAACAATATTCTACAGTGCGAAGAACGCGGTTGTGGGTCATTAATGGAGTGACCCACAGTTATTGAATGTTGATTAATTCAATTAACGTGTTTAATTAATTAATCTTAAATCATTTGAGCTTCTAATTTGTAGGTCCATTAGGTCCCCTTGCTAGCTCACTAAAGCTAAAACAAGAAATTATTTTATTTTTGAAGAATTTAAATTGTTCAAATTATAAGGGAATTTATGTTAATTGTATATGATACAATTAATATAATGTATATAGATACATTATATTATAAAGTTAATTTTGAATGAGATTTAAAATTAAGGGAATTTGGAATGGTTGTCAATTTCAAAGTGGTCTTTCGCAAGCATATCTTCCATACTCGATGCTAGATACTCGATACTCGATAAGTTTCTGCTTGATACTTGATGGAAATTTCCTTCTATCCTCGACGAGTTTCTATTCTTTGCTCGATGGAACACCATAATTGCTGTTTGATACTCGACTCTACTCGATGAGTCTTAATCTTTACTCGAAGCAACTCGAAGAACAAAATATCTGACTCGATAAGAGAAAATCGATGCACAATTCAACTTGATACTCTGATATTCGATACGATTTGATTTTCGTGATTTGTAGAAAGATTGATGTCAATCGAAATAAGAAGATAAAGAGAAGAAGAAGAAACACATAGGATTACGTGGTTCGACCAATATGCCTACATCCACAGGAAGATTCACGTTCTTTTTCACTTGAAGATTGCACACAACTTGTTTTGTTTACAAAAAAAATAGAAATTATGAACTACTTGTCTTTGTTTTCTGATCAGTGATATTTATAACATATACCAATAGACTATTACAAGATAAAGTCAGTTAAACTAAACTAGCTGTGGTATTTGAGTCACAGTTTCTTCAAATTCTCCACCTTGACTCTAATGCCTGCAATCTTTTGATCTTCTTGATTCTGACCATTCTGTTTACCTCGTGTCTGGAAGTTCAAAAACAATTTGTTCTAAACATTTGACCAATTTATGTTTTAAAACTAGCTTTTTCAACATGTCTGTTGCATTCTCTAGTGTGTGAACCTTTAAGATTTCTATTTCCCCTATCTCTATTTTGTCTCTGATGAAATGATACTTTACATCAATGTGTTTAGTTCTAGTATTGTATTGTAAATTTCGGGATTAATGGATAGAACTTTGGTTGTCACAGTAGAATTTGACCACGGTTTGACTTATTCCAAAATTTTTCAGCAATCCCTTAAGTCAGAATGCCTCCTTAATTGCTTTTGTTAAAGCCATATATTTAGCTTCTGTTGTAGATAAAGCTACCATAGGTTGTAGTGTTGCTTTCTAGTTGATTAGATTAGGACCATAAAAGAATAGATAGCCTGTTAGGGACCTCATTTTTTCCAAATCACCAGTATAGTTCGCATCGACATATCCATATAATTCTAAGTTTGGTTTATCTGATTTTTAGTAGACTAGTCTTGAGTTTTTAGACCAAACTAAGTATCTTAGGATCCATTTAGTAGTCTTCTAGTGTCTCTTACCTGGGTTAGACATATATTTGCTAACAAGGCTAGCTGAATATGGGAGATCAGATATGCTAGAAATCATTAAATACATTAGGCTTCCGACTGCCTGACTATAGGGTATAACTAACATCGGTTTTTTATGTTCTTGGTCAGAATCTTTAGGAGAGTTGGCTGAGGATAACTTGAAGTGCTGAGCAATAGGCCAGCTTATAGGTTTAGCATCACTCATATTGAACTCTTTTAGGATTTTCTCACAATAGTTAAACTGGTTGATGCTTAACAAAGACTCCTCCATGTTCCTTAGGATTTCAATTCCTAGAACTTTGCTTGCTTCTCTCAAGTCCTTCATATCAAACTCCCCTTTTAAGAGGTTTTTAACATGGATTAAATCTTCCTTCGACCTATCTGCCAGTAATATATCATCCACATGTATGAGTAGGTAAACCTTATCCTTGTAGGAACCTGTATTTACATAAACACATATGTCATATGAACTTCTATTGAATCTAATGCTAGATATATAGTCATTGAACCTTCAATACCAACACCTAGGTGATTATTTTAACCCATAGATTGACTTGTTGAGTAAGCAATAGAGATTCTATTTTACTTTAACTTTAAATCCCCTAGGTTGCATCATATAGATTTTCTCTTCTAGATGTCCATGAATGAAGGCAGTTTTCACATCTAGTTGATACAATACTAAATTATTTTGAGCAACCAAGGATAAGAGAAATCTTCTGGAGGTTTGTTTGACAACTGAAGAGAAAATCTCTGAGTAGTCTATTCCTTCTCTTTGTGTAAACCCCTTTCCAATAACCTTGCCTTATACCTAGGTTTCTAATCACATGATGCACCTTCCTTAAGTTTGAAAACCCATTTAGAGGCAACTTATTTGTAACCCTTAGTCAGAGGAACTAAAGACCAAGTATCATTCACATTTAGTGAATGCATTTCTTCATTCATAGCTTATATCCAGTTCCTTACATCAGTACAACTTGTTGCTTCTTCAAAGCTTGTTGGTTCTTGGTTAGTAGGAGCCACAACAATATTTAGAACTAAATTCATATAGTTCATTTTAGTATATCTAGCTGGAGGAGTAATGGTTCTCCTTTTTCTATCCCTAGCTAAGACAAACTGACTCAAGTAAGATTGCTCATTAACAATCTCCTCTTGTTTCCCTGAATCTTCCTCAGCTTCTCTTGTGTCACTAGGTAGGTTAGATTCTATTGGTTGCTCATTAGGTAACTCCACCTCAATTTCTGTGGTAAATGACTCAGCTTCATCCTCAAGTCCTTTCTCCTTTTGCATAAATATCTCCTCTTCTCTAAAGGTGATGTCTCTGCTAATTATGAACTTTCTCTCGATTGGATGCCACATTTTTTGTCCTTTGACACCCTCTGTGAAGCCTACAAACATGCACACTGCTCTGGCTTTCAACTTTCCCGTATTTTTGTGAACAAACCCTACACATCCAAAAACCTCAAGGTTGTCTAGATTAAGAGGATGATTAGTTCATTTCTCCTCAGGGGTAAGCAACTCTAGAGATGTGTGAGGGCACCTATTTGAGGTATACATTGTGTAGGTTGCAACTTTCGCCCAATAGTTTTCACTTAGGATAGCATCAAAAAGCAAACATCTTATCCTTTCCATTATAGTTCTGTTTAACCTCTCAGCAACCTCATTTTGTTGAGGTGTATACCTCAAAGATTTATGCCTAGTTATACCATTCTCACTACATTATTTGTCAAAGTCTTCATTGCAAAACTCAAGCCCATTGTCGATTCTAAAGTATTTTAACCTTTTAGATGTTTGTGTTTCTATCATAGCTTTCCATTCTTCAAACTTCCCAAAAACTTGGTCCTTAGTTTTTAAAAAGTATAGGCTATTCCTAGAAAAGTCATCTATAAAGGTTAGAAAATACCTTGAGCTAATAAGGCTTGGTGTAGAATATGGTCCCCATAAGTCAGAATGAACATAATCCAATGTTTCTTTGGTGGTACGCTGAGATTTTGTGAAGCTTTGTCTTGTTGCTTTCCCTAGAATATAGTGTTCACAGAAGGAAATATGCTCACTGATCCCTTTGGGTATTATACCTTGTTTAGACAGTGCTTGCATCCCTTTTTCACTGATATGGGATATTCTATTGTGCCACAAGTTTGCCTCTGTCAAGCTTGCTATTGAAATAGTGGAGGCACTAGTCATCATCTCTACATATTACAAGTTTACAATAAGAAAAAGGTATTTCTTTTAAGCACATGAGTATACTCTTCTTTTTATTTATTTATTTATATTTTTTCAATGACAATAACAGTATTCTTTTCTTTCCCCTTAATCTAACATTAAAAACCATCATGCAAGACACACTCTAAATAGTGGGGCCTTTCGAGGTGACAAATTAAAGTCGCTGCTTTGTTGAGTTAGGGGTTCTAAATTAAAGTGGTTCGTGCTCAAGAACAAAAAACACTCAAGACAGGACTATGTTATCCAATTTCTACTTCAAAGCATGTCATACATCATGGGTGACTCATCAACCATCATAGTAAAACAAAGCAACCAAAGAACATAATTCAATCAGTCTTAATATTCTTTTTAACCAAAATCAAATCTTTTTCAAAATTTTCAAAAATTTTCAATTTTTCCTCAAAATCAACAATAACATGCATAAAATAATCAACTCAAACAACATGCATAAAAGCACAAGATTCAAGCACAAAGTACGCCCCCACCTCAAATGAAAAAAGATGCATTGTCCCCAATGCATAACAGCTTAAACTATCACACAACAGATGAGTGATACAAGTCTGGGCAATGAGCAAGGGATTCATGAATCTGGATGGCGAACTGGTGCTTGAAAATGTATGAGCATCCTTTCCAACCTGAGGATCAAAACAAGATAAACATGAGGTGGCTCTCTATCTTTTTTAAATAAAAAATAAAATAACAAATAAAATCAAACGGAATTAAAATAAGAACATTTGGGTTGCCTCCCAAGAAGCACTTAGTTTAACATATTTAGATAGGCTAGGTCTCTAATTCAGAAAACTTTCAAGGTGGCTTCATCATTCCATGCACAACAACACCTAAAATATATATTTTTCTCCTGCACTGACATTCACATAAAAATTTAGTCAAAGAATAGTTATCAGAAAATGCATAATCTTCTCTCACTTACGAATATAATCGAGAAAATTTACTGTACCTTCCTTTGGAGATTGTTCATAACAACCTACCTTTTCCTTGCCCTTTTCTTTAACAAGAGATTGTTCAAAATGTTTACCATCTACTTTGTTGATCTCTTGGCACAAACTTACAGGCTCATTGGGTTTGGAAGAACGAAAGATGTTGAATTTTACCTCTTCATCATTCACCTGAAGTGTAAGCTTTCCATCATAAACATCAATCAAAGATCTGCTTGTGGCTAGGAATGGTCGTCCAAGGATGATGGTAAGCATCTTCTTCCATGTCTAGGACCACAAAATCTGTTAGGAAGATGAAATCACCGACTTTAACCAGAACATCCTCTACTACACCATGAGGGTAAGTGAGGGAACAAGCTGCCAACTGCAATGAGATCATCGTCAGTTGTACCTCTCCTATGTCAAGTTTCCTGTACAAAGATAAAGGCATCAGATTAATTAAGGCTCCTAAATCATATAAGGCCTTATTTATTGTCAGACTCCCTATAGTGCAGGGAATCGTAAAATTTCCAGGATCCTTCAATTTTTGCGGTATATTATTGTGCAATATACCACTACATTCATCATTTAAGCTAATCATTTCATACTTTTCAAATTTTTTCTTTGAAGACAACATTTTCTTCATGAACTTCACATAGTTTGGCATTTGTTCCAACGCATCTGCAAAAGGAATATTAATGTGAAGCTTCTTAAAAATATCAAAAAATTTAACAAACTGATCATTCAATTTCTTTTTCTGAAAGAACTGAGGATAGGGGATTTTATTCAATACAACAGATGAAGGTTAGGAATTACTCCCTAATTTGAATGATACAAGAACATCACCTTTTTTTCCTTTGATTAACATTACTGACTAAAGGACTTAATAACACATGTTCCTCTGTCTGGTTTGTTATAGGATGCACAATAGTTTTCCCACTTCTCAACGTTATTGATTTGCACTCTTCCTTTGGGTTTTTCTCCGTATAGCTGGGGAAAGCTCCTTTGTTCATAGTATTTAATGTAGCAGCGATCTGGCTAACCCGAACCTCAAGGTTCTAGATAGCTTTCCCATGACTCGTTACTGTGCTCTCCAAGAAATTGGTTTTTCTCCTTGACTCCTTTATGAAATCCCCAAGCAAAGCATCCACAGATGGTTTCTTTTCAGAAAAACTTGGAGGTGCCTGCAAAACATTCTTATTGTTAGCACATAAAAAATTCTCATGATTGCACAAACCTAGGTGTTAATGAGTGGGTTGGTTCATCTGATAAGAATTTTGATGGGCTCTTTGAAATTGATTCGCTTGGTGCACATAATCTGCCTACTCAAGGTTAGGTACCTCCCATGATGTGAGTGCATTACAAGCCGCCATCGATGCCATCGATGGTTGAGTACCTGTGAAGAAAAGATTAATGGCATTAGTCAAAGTAGTCATTTGTGCCTATAAATCATTTATCTCATCGAGTTCTGAGGGCCAATTGTAGCTCGTGGTGCCATGTTCTCCAATAATGCCTGAGCCGCATCAATAGTTTTTGCAAAAGTTGAGCCAACTACAGCAACATCCAGGATAAATTTCGTCGTACTGGTCAACACATTGTAGAACAACTGGATTTCTAACCAGTCAAGGTATCCATGCTAGGGACACTTCCACAGTAACTCCTTATAGTGCTCCAATGCCCCAAATAGCTACTCGTTCTCTCTTTGTCTGAATGTGCCAATTTCTGTTCCCAGTCTGCTCGTTTTTGCAGGAGGAAAGAATTTGTTCAGAAAGGCTTGGGTCAACTCATCCCATGTGATTATGCTTCCCGTTGCAAGTGACTCTAGCCAATCTTTTGCCTTGTCCTGCACAGAAAAAGGAAACAATCTCAGTCTAATGGCATCAGAAGAGACTCCATTTAATTCTACCGTCCCGCTAATTTCAAGGTAAGAACAGATATGCTTATGTGGATCTTTATTTGGAGTTCCTCTAAATGAAAGGTCTCATGCCATCTGAATTCTAGCTCAAAATTATTGGCATTAATTGGGGCCTCAGCAATGCCCATCTGGATTGTTGGATAGGTGGTTGGAAATAATCTTTGATAGTTCTAACAACTCTTCCCTGGTCTTCCATGGCTCGAGCTCAACTCTCATGTTCCTTCTTACTCTTCTCAAAGTCCGTTTAAGTTCTAGATCACAAGGAGCAAGTTTAGCCTATGGACTTATTTGTATACACATGATTCAACAATGACTATAAAAAAACAAAAACGTCCAAATTAAGATCAACTCAGTCTATACCAATATTAAGCTAGAAAAAAAAAATTGTGCCATTCCTCGGCAGCGACACCAAAAACTTGACGGTATGCACAAGCGTACGTAATCGAAGTAATAAATTCCAAATACGGTATCGTCCTCAGGGACAGGTGTGAGCAAAATTTTTCTAACTTAGCTATCATAATTCTTTGTCAAATTTATCCAGGCAAGCAAAAGATAATTTATATCCACAACTACAGATAACAAAATTTAGTCACACACAAGAACAATTCAAAGAAAAACAATTTTGGGTGTTGTTTTTTTTAGGGAATACAATGAATATGACATGCAATTGATTGAAATTCATAGATTGACGCTAAAAGTTCTAGAATCAGGAAATCCTTTCTTGAGATCAAACCATCCTAATAACTACCCATCGACCCGATTCTCTTCTATTGCTTGAATCATTACAGCATTAAGATCCTTTAATCGCATCCCTTATTATTCTAAATTCAATCTCGTGCAATTTTGAATAACAATCTAAATTATTGGGTCTAGTGAATTAAGTTCTTACTCGAGACATCTAATTAACTTAAGTTCATTCAATTAGAGGTCAGTTAATCAAAAGCATTAAGCACAAATAATTTAGAAATCTATGCAAAATCAATCAATTCTAAATTCAATATTCAAAGTAACATCCCTAAAATCCATAAACCCCCTAGAAACAGAGTTTAGCCACGCAAGATCTCGATAATAGTATTCAATAAACAAACGATTATAATGGCAAAAAATAAATTAACAAAGAAGAACGATCTCCCCACAATAGATTCGAATCCAAATCACGATCTTTTCGACACTCGCCACAAATACCGGATCGTTCTTCAACAACACTTGCACAATCACGATCTTCTTCCTATCATGATCAATCCAGAAATACTCTCAGATCAACTGTCGATCAAAATCTTGAGTCTTCAACAAAAAATGATAAGAATTTCTCTGTTTTTGCTCTTGTACGGACTAGAATCTATCAAGTCGGCTCTTTATTTTTCCTCCTTTTAGACCTGGCAGCGCACTTGATATTTATAAGATGCTCGCAGCGTTGCAATACTGCAAACCGACGTTGCAACGCTGGCAGCATGCCAACCGCGCATTAAAGTCATAGCATTACAATGCTGGCTAGTTCCAATTTGCTCTCAGTTCTGTAGCGTCAGGGAGCAGCTTTGCACCGTTCTTCCAGTGTTGGCTCCCCCAAATTGCCTTCCAAATTTTCCTCTTTTATTGATCTTTGGTCCTTGGTTTCTTCCTAATTTCAGTCAACTCGTAATTGCTCAAAATTGATGTTTTGCCCAGTTTTTTTTTTATCATTTTCGCACAAATTGCTCCTGATGCTTAGTTTCCTGAAATTACTCAATAAACCACGTCAAACTGAACCAAACTAGCAATATTAGTTCTAAAGTTGAAGATAAGAAAATCACTTTTTATATGCTTTTAAAAAATATTACTATAAACAAGGCATTGGGTTCAAAATTCCAAGAAGCATTTCTACAAAAAGAGAATCTTCTCTCTTTAAAAGATTTGTTCCAGCCAAAGATACCGTGATATCTGATCCAATGTCTGAATCAAGCAAATGACCCTTAGGTGTTCGTGATCAGTCAGTTAAAAAAATGTGAGTTTGTCACCACTGTGGGAAGGAAGACCATATTAAACTCTTCTATTAGAAATTAAAGCCGATATCGATATGCAAGTAATTCTGTCTTGACTTCGATGCTCCCAATTTAATTAAACCGTGAATTTAATGCACATATTTAACTAAAATTTGTAATAGAGGACGACCAAACTTTTAATTTAAGAAAAATCTCAACCTTTATCTCAGACTTAATTCGATTTGGAGACATAAAACGTATGAATTGTCAAATTTTTATTTTTTAAAAAAGGAAAACAAGAGGAAAATTCAGGTTTCATCCTAAATTAATTTGATTTAGAGATGAAACTTAAAAAATTTATATTTAAAATGAAAATTTAAGTTTCAACCTTAATTTAATTTGATTTGGAGGTTAAAACTTAAAAATTTGGTTCTAAGAAAGAAATTTGGGATATGGCCAAATTTACAAAAAAAAAAAAAAAAAAAAAAAAAAAAAAAAAACTTTGACTTGGTCCCCAATTTAATTTGATTTTAGGGATATAAAAAATTTAGATTTAAAATGAAAATTCAAATTTCATCCCCAATTTAGAGGTAAAATTAAAATTTTTAATTTTAGAATGAGAATTCGAGTTTCATCCCCAATCTAATTTTATTTTGGAGACAAAACTTCAAAAAAAAAAAAAAAAAAAATCTTGAATTTAGATTGAGAATTCAATTTTCATTCCTAATTCAGCTAGTTTGGAGACAAAACTTAATTAATAAAAGAGGGTGGGTACATGGCCAATAGTTTTGGAAAAGGATGGGAAGAAAAATAATAAAAAATAAAATTTGGGTCTTGAAATAAAATTTTAAACCAAATAAAATCTAGATTTAACCAAATCAAAGATTTCCTAATTTGATTCTTAAAGCCTTATGCAATCTCATCCTAATCAATTAAAGGTAAAGGAAAAAACTTCTCCCCCTTTTCTTTTTCTTTTTCTTTTTTTTTTTTTTTTTTTCTCTCTTGAGCTGCCACGTTGCCACTAGGAGCCGTTGATGAGCCGAGTTGCGATCTTGAGCCGCCAGTCGTGAGCCTAGCACTCTTCTTCACCGTGCACGTTGGCCAGCTCCTGATGTCGTTTGGTCATCTGCTCGCGTCGCCATCGCTCGCTCGTGCCACGCTCGCCGCTCGTGTCGTCATCGCTCGCCGCTCGTGTCGTCATCCGCTCGCCGCTCGTGTCGCCGTTGCTTGTCGCTCGTGTCGCCGACCGTCGGGGGGGGGGGGGGGAAGGGAAGGGAAGAGGGAGGCAACATAGGGTTTCTCCCGTGTGCCCCCTTTCCCCCCTTTTTTTTATTTTTTAATTATTATACATACATACATATATATATACACATACATATACGTATACATATACATATACATATACATATATATATATATATATATTATCTTTCCTTTTTTCTTTTATTAGTCGATTAAAAAAAATCTTTTTTTCTTTTTTTTCTTTTCTTTTTTTCCTTTTTAAGAAGATTTATGTTTTCTTCTCTTTTTTTTTTCCTCTTTTTTTCTTTAATTTTTTCTTCAGTAAAGAAAAACTCTCTTTTTTTTTTTTTTCTTTCTTCCCTTCTTTTTATTTATTTATTTTTTCTTTTTTTTTTTCAATAGAATTTTTTTGTTCCCTATTTTTTTTCTTTGTATTATTATTTAAAATTCCAAATGCTAATTATCTTTTTACTAACTTGCCCCTATTTTTGTTTATCAGGAACCGAAGTCATCAATAGCTTGCAATTTGAGGGAGAAACATCTTTTTTGCAAGAGGTGGGTTTTTTTTTTTTTCTTTTGGCAGTTATGAACAAAATGACATGTGGCCTGAAGCGTTGAATTCAACATGCTTTCTGCAAGCCCGATCTCAGTTCGTGACTTGAAGAGTCTGCCCTAAGTCCTTGAGGACTTTCTTACCTTATTGGCTTCGATCATAGTACGCAGCCTATGGGGTTCCGTCGATTCCAGCCTTAGTCTTTAATTTGAGCATTCCGTCGGTTTCCAACTCAGTGCTCTAACAACTCTAATCTCCACCCCTCATTAGCTTTAATCTTAGTACGTGGCCTGAGGATTCTGTCGGTCCCAGCCTTAATCTTTTACTTGAGCATTCCGTCGGTTTCAAACTCAGTGCTCTAACGGCTCTAGTCTTCGCCCCTTACTGGCTTTAATTTTAGTACGGGGCTTGAGGATTCCATCGGTCTCAGCCTTAGTTTTTTACTTGAGCATTCCTTCGGTTTCCAAGTTAGTGCTCTAACGGCTCTGCTCTCCACCCCTTATTGGCTTCGATTTAGTACGCGGCCTGAGGATTCTGTCAGTCCCAGCTTCAATCTTTGACTTTATATCATGCCTTAGGAGTGATAATCGAAGCTTCAAACCCAATCGGGCGCACGGATTTCTGCTTCCCTATGTAGTATGTCAATGGTGGGGTTGCCAATTATTTTTACACTCACTACCTTGTTACTGTAGATTTTCGGGGTCCTAAGATGTCCAACTTTTTTGGTGAAGGCGGGATGATCTACTTTGGCGAATATGAAGCTCAAGATTTTATCCACAAGGGGGCAAGCATTAAGTGGCATGTGAATATTCAAGGCAGGAATAAACACGAGCAAGTGATTGATAATTAACACCTCTCCTTTAGTGGGTCTTCACATTTTTTCAGTATGCGATCCTGCTATGTATCATCCCAATGTGGGCACGCCTTAATTATTGAATTGTATAGCCCTTACCAATTCGGCAGAAAATTTGGCTTTTACCAAGACCTTCCTAATGACATAGAGGGAATCCCTCCTATCGCCACCCCCTAGAATGTACTGTATCACTGAAGGATTTGTACGAGGAGGAAGACCTCCTCCTAAGTATTCTTACCTGCCTGCACGTTAAACTCGCATAATCATGCCACCCCACGTTTCAAGGCCTGGTGGTGGGAGAAACATGGAAGCTATTTTGAGGAGAACAAGCATCATTTGGTATCTAACGCCATTCCTCTTCTAGCACAACCTAAACTGTCAAAAAGCAAACGGACCACCGAGGGAGGCAAACAACTTTGTTTGGTTGAAGAGACGACCTGAGCCCCACGAAAGAATGCTCCACACTCAACGAAAGAGGAAAGTCATAGCAGCACTAGCGATCGTCATTGGAAGAGGACTTCCAAGAAGCCAAATGCGTCAGGCCATGATATTTTAGCAGGGGATCAAAACGGTCTTAGAGTCCCCGATGCTCTTAACTTACTAGTACAATTCTTTTTTTTTTTACTTTTTATTATTATTATTCTTATACATACATACATACATATATATATATAACCCATGCTGTGTGGGTTTTTTTTAATCGCCTTTGAACACCTCACTCCAAGAGTTGGCAAGACCACAAAGTGAAGAGTTCTTAATGAGCCCCTTCGTTATTTACACAATCGTTGAAGGTACCAAAACTTTAGAGATGCTGCCTGAAAAACTAGCTACTCCTAAACACATTCACCATATCGAGAAGGAGACAGGCATAGGGTGAGTCCAAATAGACACAAGCCCACTTCTTCGTGTGCGAAAGCCTCTAGGGCCTCGGTTGGCACAACGACGACCCCGACTCATCTTCTTGTGGCCTGGGAACTCCCCAAACATGTGGACAAATCAACTTCTGCGGCTGTTTCTGGGGTGTTGAATTTTGTGCTGCCAACGTAGTTTCTCATGTTCGCCATGCTGTCTGGGCTATGTGGGAAACTATACAAAAGAAAATCATACGTACCCCCTTTGAGAAGGTCCTTTGTCTGAAAAAGGAAATAACTAGATATTTGCGGCAATTTTTGACATTTGTGTAGCCAATCTTCCCCCACTTCGAAAGCTCGTAGATAACTATTATTGAACGTGGAGAGGTACAATTAGTTCCAATCATCATTTTTTTTTCTCAATTGACCGAGGAAAATAAGAACCAACGTCTGAAGGAAGCCAAGTTTCACTTGGAGAAGAAATTATATGACGAAAGTAATGCCCTTGCTAAAAGAAAATCCCTATTGGAGTGTGATTCTCGAGCTTTGCAAGAAGAGGAAGAGTTGTTAGTGAAGCTAGCAGCAATTAAAGTTGAATGAGTCGAAATATCGAAGCAACTCTTGGAGAATGAGAATCTTCTGAATCAAAACAAGCTTGACAGCTCCAACATGAGAGGGGCCATAAACAACATAGAGACTACTCCTGCTATTTTTGATAAGGACGTGAAAGCCTTGAAGATGTTGAACCAAATGTTAGAGGCTATGCAACAGGAGCTGAAAGACTACAATTGGGTACCACGATCCAACCTTTTACACACTGCTTAGCCACCCATGTGGTTGTTGTTGGGGGTTCCAAGAATTTTGTAATCTTTATGCTCTATTTGATTGCTAGATTTATTTATCATATTGTAATGTTGGAACTTTCTTATATAGAAGACATTTCTCTTTATCATGTTGCAACTTTCAGGGCTTGGAGTTTCTTTTAAGCTCCCATCTTCTTCATGCACTTGAATTTGTTTTTTCACATGACTTAACTTAAATTGCTTTAAGCGGCCTACGTACCTTTTATAACGACAGGGATCAAGTCATAACGTAGTTAATTTTTTTATTACATTTGTTAAGTGTAAACTTCTTGAGAAACTTGTCGTTGATTGGGAACTTCTTGAGAAACTTTCCATTGATTGGGTCGATTCTTAGTCCGTTTTGACCAACAATCTTGTATGCTCCATTTGTATAGACTTCTTGGATGATGTAGGGCCCATCCCATTTGGGCGTGAACTTATTTCCCGTATGTCTTGTCATGATAATAGGTCTTCTTATAGCGAGAACTAGATCCCCGACTTGAAAAGATTGAGGCTTTACGTGCTTATTAAAACCTTTAGACATTCGTGCCTAGTAACACTCCAACGCTTGTTAAGCTTCTATTTCTCGTCCAGTGCATTCAATTCATGGAGCCGCAACTTAGCATTGTCTTCTATCATCAACCCTTCTTGTACTGCCATTCTTAGCGATGGAATTTCTCTCTCCAAGGAGAGGACAACCTCTACCCCGTAAATGAGAGAGTACAGAGTGACTCTTGCAGGGGTACGATGAGTGGTGCTATAAGCCCACAATGCTTCACAAATCTTTTCTTGCAAATCTCTTTTCGACTTGGAGACAATTTTCTTCAGTAGGTTGCACAACGTCTTGTTAAATGCCTCTGCCAGCACATTCGCGGCAGTGTTATACATGGATGACTTGTACTACTTGAATTTGAATTTCTCACACAATCTGTCCATCAAGCTATTGGAGAACTGTCTCCCATTATCTGTCACGATTAAGTGGGGGATACCGTACTGATATATGATATGAGTACAGATAAAGTCCACCACATTCTCTTTCTTAGCCTCCCTTAAAGCGATAGCCTCAACCCATCTTGAAAAGTAATCAGTGGCTGCGAGGATATAAGAATGCCCTGTTGATGACTTATGTGTTATATGGCTAACCAGATCAAGTCCCCATGCTGTAAAAGGCCACAAGGCTATAGTCGAGTGCAGAGGCTCGGGTGGCTGATCAATGAAATTCGCATGATATTGACACGCTTCGCACTTCTTTGCGTATTCCATTAAATTGTGGATCATCCCTGGCCAGTAGTAACTCATCCTTTTCAACTGGAACTATAACTTTGGACCAGATATGCCTTAATGCACTTCTTCTAAAGCCTTCGTCGACTCTTCTTTTCCAAGGCATCACAGAAAGAGTCTTTCAAGGGATCGGTAGTACTAAACCCCTTTATATTAAATGAAATGTGCATCCTTCCTTCGAATCTCGTTTTATGGCAAGTGTCGTCCGGAAGCCTTCCATGTTCAAAGTAATCTATAATAGGTTGCCACCAGTCTTCCTCGTCAGTTAAGTAGACTGATATCGCATTCATTTCTTCACATGCGGTCTCAACCGGAGGCATAACCCACCTTCGACAAAGTGATATACTAAGAGATACATCATCTAGAATCGTCAAGGTCATAGCCAAGTTTGCTAAAATGTCTGCCTTCTTATTTTCCATCATCAGGACATGCTCCGGTGTCATACTTTCAAAGTTTCCCATCAAATATTGAGAGTAAATGAAGTAAGGCTTCAAGTTGTCCTGCTCCACATCGTACGACATAAGAGCTGATTGATTATCAACTTTGAGTCACCGAAAATCTCTATGTAAGATATCCCAATCTCCAAAGCCATTTGGAAGCCAATTATCAGGGCTGGGTACTTGGCGTTGTTCGAGCATAATTCAGCAAGCACGAAGCTATAAGGCAACATGTGGTTTTCCGGCGAAATGAGGATGATGCTTTCCCCTGCACCGCTTCTTCGGGCCACCCCATCGAAGAACATGGCATAAGGCCCCGTGATTTCTATGAAGAGAACTTCATCGTCAGGCATATCTTCACTTAACATCCATTCTGATGGAACCGAGTGATCTCCAAGAAATCGGCCAATGCTTGCCCTTTAATCACCTTCTGTGACATGTAAACGATGTCGTATTATTGAAGCATGATTTCCCATCTGGCTAATTGTCCGAGATGATTGGCCTAGACAGAACGTACCTTATGGGGTCGGCTTTCGAAATTAAACTGATTGTGAAGGCTTACATGAAATGTCTCGACTTATCTATAGCGAAGAAGAGTCCAAGGCACGTTTTCTCAATAAGAGAATTAAGGTCCGATTAGGTAATAGAGAGCACGCTCTTTTCCCTTCTATCTTTCTTGTGTCAACAATGCCCCCAGTGACCTTTCCTGTGTTGCGATGTACAATATCAATTGCTTGCCCGCTATTGGGACTCCTACGGCAGGAGGACTGAGCAAGTACCTCTTTATGCTATCAAAGGAATTTCGACAAGACTCATCCCATTCAAATTTTTCTCCATTTCTCATCAGTCTTTGAAAGGGGTGACATCGCCTTGCCAGGTTGGAAATAAACCTTCGGATGTAGGCCAGACGTCCTTGCAAACTTCTTAACTCATATAGATTCCTTGGCCTCGGCTTCTTCTGGATGGCATTGATTTTGGATCGATCTATTTCTATCCCTCGACATCTCACAACGAAGCCCAGAAACTTCCCTGAAGTTATACCAAACATGCATTTGAGGGGGTTCAACTTTAACTGGTACTTTCACAGGCGATCGAACACAATTTTTAGATTTTTTAAGTGGTCTTGTCGTCGTTTGGTCTTGACCACAAGGTGATCCACATAGCATTCCATGTGTTTTTGCAACATATCGTCAAACACCTTCTGCATAGCACGTTGATAAGTAGCACGAACGTTCTTACCCCCGAAGGGCATTACCTTGTAGCAATATATCCCTTTCGGGTTCGAAATGCTGTTATTTTCTCATCTGAAAGGGCCATTCGTATCTGGTTATATTCAAATAATCCATCCATGAAGGATAAGGCCCCATTTTCCATTGTCGCATCGACCATGATCTCTGTAATGGGCAATGGAAAATCGTCTTTCGGGCATGCACTGTTTAGATCACAAAAGTCTACGCAGACACGAAGCTGCCCATTCTTTTTTCTAATCGAGACAATGTTGGCTATCCACGTTGGGTATTGGACTTCGCGGATGAATCCTGCTTCAATCAGCTTGTTGACTTCAACCTCAATCTGGGGGATAAGTTCCGATCGAAAGCGTCATTGAGCTCGCTTAACTGGTCGACATCCTTGTTTGATTTCAAGATGGTGGATCGCTTCCTTCGAATCCAGTCCCGACATCTCTTTGTATTACCAAGCAAAAATATTCTTATATTCAACGAGCAAACTCACGTATTCGCCCCCTTCCTCTTCATAGAGGGATGCACTAATGAAAGTTGGAACGGCTCCTCGGTTATGCCCAGATTCACCTCTTTGAGCTCTTCCACCATGGATTGACCATCGTCCTCCAGACCTTATGGAGTGTCCTCCACTTCCTCCTTGATCATACCTTCTTTGGATTCTTTGGTGATGGTGATGTGGTGGCACGAAGTTTCGCCTTCCTCCTACTCTAAATTTCCATTATAAGGATTGCTGAAGACAATGTCGCGCCTCTTTACATTGAGTGTGCCCTCACTTGTGTTTAAAGTAACGAAAGTTTTTCTCTTCATGCGTAAGGAGATGGTACTACTAATTTCTCCATCAATTTTTACCTCTCCTGATGGTCTCTTGTTTGATGAACTTTCAGCATCTTTAAGGTCGAGGCGTCGCCAAATTCATGCCCGTGGTATCGGCCCCCTCTTTCTTATAGTCGTATTGGGGGCATCATCGTAGGCCTTTCCTTTCCTCTTTGTCTCACTAGAGACATGTTCGTCGAGGCGATCTTCAACCCTCTCGTGCTTTAGGCGATAAAAAATGGGAGTGCGGGGTTTTCCTTCGCTTTCCTTTGGGTTGCTCATAAATCTTTAAGCTCTTGAACTTAGTGTGAGTTGTGAAGTCATAACCCGCCTTCGCCAACAACTTGTAAGCCTTGGGATCGAATCGGTCTTTAGTTCGCTTCTCGAGAAGATTTAACTTTGTCACTTCCACCTCCGGCTTGTGGACTTCCTACTTCGTTATCGGCATGAGAGGCGTGACGAAATTCTCCTTTAGAATTTCTATATCACCGACCTACAAACCTTTTGAGCATTCCGTAAAAGGTGATTCACCCTTTTTTCGTCTCAATAAAGGGATATAGCGGAGAATCAGAGGCTTTGAGGCTTTTTCGTCCTTCACCACGAGTGTCCCTCCAACACTGGGGGATGTCCCAGTCTCTTTTGGGCTAAAGCCTTGTATTGCTACTCGTTTCTTTCTCTATGTCTATTGGGGACCTTGACCCGAATCCACCTGCTTTCTTTGTCAGTGAGATCTTTACAGGCATTGTTTCACCAGAATTCTCGCTCTTTAAGTAAAACTTCGCATTTGCGAAGTGAGATTCAACCTCAGAAAATGGGTTAAAGTCTGCTTCAACTTTCTTAATCCCATCCTGGTAGAACTTGAAACATTGATGCAGTGTTGACGTAATCACACCATTCCCGTGAATCCAAGGGCACCCTAGTAGCAACATATAGGTGGTCTTTGAGTCTATAACGTGAAACAACGCATCAGCCTTTAGGTCGCCGATGAGGAGATCTAAGCGTATCATGCCTATCACCCTTTGGCTGCCTTGATTGAACCCTTGAATCACCAACTTGTTGTTCGACAACTCTTCCTCGCAGATGCCTAACTGTTTCAAAGTTGCTTTAGGCATTATATTGACAGTGGATCCATTATCGATGACAATTCGACCCACTCTTAGTTCTTGAATGTACCCAAAGACGTATAAGGGCCTATTGTGAAACTTGGATCCTAGCAGCAGATCTTCATCTGAGAAATCTATGAATGTACAACACGAGGCATTCGCACGTGCTGCGGAGGTTGGTGCACCGGACGCATTGGACTCCAACAACGCCTCAATAAGGGTCATCTTAGCTTCTTGAGGGAGTGAGAGCAAGTCATCTATGCTGAATAACGATAAACCCTTCAATTCTCTTACCGATTTCAATGGTCTTGGAAGGGTATCTTCTTCTTTTGTGATGCTGACAACATGACATGTAGCAGCTTCTGGCGTTTCTCCTAAACCCCAATCGTAGAAGTTCTTTGGGAGGAAATCCGCTAATGTCACCTGTCGCCTTGGACGAGGAACATCCTCATCTCTCTCGTCAATAGCTTGGGCTTTCGGGCCTTCTTTCTACCCTTCCTTTTTTGTGTCTTGCTCCATCTCTTGTAACTTCAAAAGGAGCATGAATCTTTTTAGGTAGAGTTCGACCCTTTCTTCTTACAGCGTGTCACAAGGATCCAACCTTCATTATCGTTATCAGCATGTTCTCCTTTGTTTTGAGGATTCGTGGCTTGGACCTCCTACTGAAATCGCACAACTACCGGTTCGAAGGTCATAAACTAGACCAAACTCTCACTTTCTTCAAAACATATGATTAGTGCAAGTGTACTTGGAGTTACCATCACCACAACATGATTTTTTTGGACCACCTCGTCAAGATCTAGCTCTATTTTCCTCTCACAAGCAAACTTGAGGATCAGCTTCTTCAATACAAAACATTTTTCAACTGAGTGGCTAACGATCCTGTGATACTTGCAGTAATTGGGATCGTCCACTTTGCAAGCTTGTTCTAGTCATTTACATTCCGGTAGCTGGATAAGGTGGTTCTTCAACAGTTTTTCAAGCATATCCGACGTCAGAGTCGTGGAACGGATAGACTTTTTCCTGCCGCTCCTTCAGAGTTGGGCGACGTCTTTCGCCTCATTCATCTTTTTTTTCGTCTTCTTCTTTTTCCCTTTTGATGGAAACTTGAACGGGGTCGTATTAATGACCATTGATTTCGTCATGACACCATTCACAATCTTCTCGGCGACCTTTACTTCCTTATCATCTTTCTTCGGTTCGGGGATCTATAAGTCCTTTGTTCCCCTATTGCGATACTTAGCTCCATGTCGTGGGCGCGAGTTGTCAATTCTTCAAAGGTATGGGGCTTTATTCCCGCAGGATATAGAGGAGTCCCAGTGTATACCCTGTGTGCACATTTCCACAGCATAGAGTTCGGTGAATCGATCTTTGCAGTCCAGACTCAAAGCCCTCCATCGGTGGATGTAATCAATGATCGACTACTACTTTCATTGCTTGGCGTTTGTTAACTCCATCATGCTGACGGTGCATATAATACTGTAGAAGCGATTCAGGTATTCCCTTTCAAGTTGCTCTAGTTGTCGATCACCTTAGGCTCTAAGTTTATGAACCAGTCAAAAGTGTTTCCTTTAAGGGTTCTGACGAACTGATTGACTAGCAGATCTTCCCTTGTTCTTGCATTCTCACATGTTTCTATGAAGTGGGCGATGTGTTGCTTTGGGTTGCCATTTCCATCAAACTGTTGGAACTTTAAGGGTTGATACACTGTAGGCATTCATAAGTTGTCGATCCTCTGGGTGTATGGCTTGGAATACATGAAGGAAGTCTGAGTCGGGCTTCTATACCGAGCCCATATGGAGGTCATGATCATGTCTTACAACTGTTGGACCGACAGAAAGGCCACCGAAGCCAATTTTTGCAGTTGGTTTTCTTGCAGCACGGTCTTCATTTTTTCAGTTGCTTTAACCGAAGGTGATTCGCTTGATTCAGCAGCCTCTCGAGACTACATCTATTCTCTCAGGGCAGCAATCTCATGGTCTCGTTCCTCGATGACTTTCATTAGAAAGTTCATCTTCCTTTCCATCTCGGTCATGGTCGCTTTAGCCGTTACATCTGCCATCATGATAGAAATCATATATGGCTGTGAATCCCTTTTCGGCTTGCTTGAGGCGGAAGTAGAGTTGTCAAATAGGGGTTCTCCTTGATGACAAACCCGCTTTGTGGGGACTCCGTCATTTGCCTCAAGATGTTGTGCATGATGAGGGAGCTTTGCTCTTGCTCCTGTGTAACTTCCCTTGAGCAACGGCGAGTGACAGGCCCCGTGTAAGAGCTGTTTGTGGACGAAGTTCTGGATGCCATCTTCTTTGGTGCCATTTATCTTGTTTGGATGCTAAGAGAGAGATGAAAGGTAGAGATTTCCCACTAGGCATGCCAATTTGTTCACACGAGGTTTCCTGAGAAACATATTTCATAGAGTTGAGCTTGAATTGGTGTTGATATCGATGTTGATTTGATGCGATGTGATTTGATCTCTAGTACTTGATCCTCTTATTCTCTCTCAATTGAGTGGATATGCTTGACTTAAAGAAGAAAGGTACAGAATGTTCTTGAAATAGAAGTCTTGGAAGAGTTTTTGTGCCTTCAAGGGTTTTCTGTCTTCTAAGATTGCAGCTTTTAGGAGTCTTGGGAGTCTTCTGCTTGTTGATGAATTCTCTTTGGGCTCTCTGAATGTAGATTTGCTGACCCCTTGGAACGAGAAGAGCTCATGCGCTTGGGAGAGAAGAGCTCATGCGCTTGGGCCTAGTCTCTAGCCCCAATTAATTGGACTTGGGCTTGACCTTTGGGTCCTATTAATTAGACTTGGGTCCGAACTTTGGGCCCTATTAATTGGATTTGTGTCGTTTTTGGCATTTTAGGCTTAAATTAAGCACATATTGGGGCGTAACTGAACCAACACCCAAATTATAACGTCAAATTGAGCTAAATAAATTTTACTCAACCCAACGTTCGTGACGAAAACACGTGACGTCATTAGAATTCGTCTTCAATTTCAATTTAGAAAACATGTCAACTCTTAACTAGTCCCAAATTTGATGATTTTGGCATTTCTTCGTTAATTTAATAAATGACGTGGCGATTCGTAATTGGTCCAAAATTTCTCCTCCAACAAGATCGCGTAATAGTTAGCTAAACGATCACTTAGTATTCTCTATATGGTTGCTTAACAATCTCTATCCGATCGTTTAGTAATATCTAAACCCTCGCTTAATATTCTCTATCCGGTTGGTTAGTATTCTCTCAACGATCAAAAAATGAACAAAATGGAGGGAGACCCTATTAATGTAAAGTATTCATAGAGACGCGCGTTCAACAAACAGTCTGAAGGCTTTTTAAAAGCTGGGGGTAATTTTGAAATTTCGTACGGGGAAAAGGTCATCGGTAGAAAAGTTTTTGGGTTTCGGGTGATTTTGTGAAATTTCCCATTTGAAACGTTATATACAATATAATTAAACATTTAATTATTAAATTAAACAAAATTAGAGAATTGGATAATATTTAAACATGATTTAAATATTAATTACATAGATAAAGATCAATGATTGTGGAATTGGTGGTTTAATAATTTAATATTAGATATTAAATTATTTAATTAATTATTTAGAATTATTTTTTTAAAATTTATTGTAAAATATTAATTTTTGAATTAATATTTTATGTAATTAGTTTTAAAAATTTTTTGAAGTTTGATTTCAATTGAAATTTGTTTGAATTTTTTGTTAAAATTCATTTTAAATTTTAAATTTTGAAGAAGTGGATTTTTCTCACTTCTTCCACTTTACGTTACACCACATAAATCCACTTCTTCAAAATTGTTTGAGTGTCATTACCTCTTCCTCATGGAAGAAGGCTGTATAGAGTGTCATTACCTCTTCCTCATGGAAGAAGGCTGTATAGAAACTAATTGAATTTCAGTTGTTATGATAGACATGTAATTTCAAAAAATTGAGGGTGGAAGGTTCTCTTCTAGGCCTTGACATTCGATCTGAAAATTCTCCAAAATTTTCTTTAATTGATTCTCATTTTGGATCTTACAGTCCAATCAAAGGTCCTAGAGAATAATAAGGAAGATTACGTAGGAAAGAATAATAAGGAAGATTACGTAGTGGTCTACAAGCATTTGCAGTGAAGATTCAAGCTAGAACTGAAGGATTGAAGAATTCTTCAAATGTAATATCTTGAAATCCTATCTCATTGTTCTGAACATGTTTACTTGATTGCTAAAATTGATGGAATTAGAATGCTTAAGATCCAAATTGCTTCTGCTTGTTGATTGTCAACACAACACTTTATTGATGACGGTGAATTACTTACATTTACTATCTACGAGTTTTAGGGCATAAAATCTAACAAATGGAAAACTTTAGACTCACACAATAAGTCAGTTTGCAAAACCTAAAAACTCAGGCTCTGATACCAACTGTAATGATCCAACTCTAAGATGGGTAAAAGACTGTTACTACAAGTATGCATAAAACTTAAAAAGGACATTTTTCGAAAATCCTGTCTAAACCCAATAAAGTTTCATAAAAGGAATTTATAATATAAAATCCCAATGAATATAATTTCATCACTCGGTACCCTAAAATCAATTGGAAAACAAATTAAATAAATATATGAATAATTCAATCAGGGATTTAAATGATTAATTTCTAAATTAAAACATGAAAATATGAGAAAAATAAAACAGAGGCATAAGTGTTTGGTAAGTCCCAGGACTCGGTCATAGATTTTTCTTGTCATTCGTCGTTTTGTTCCTTCCTTTACCCAAAAAAATAGATAAAAGAGTGAGTATAAAAAAACATAGGGAGTGAACTAGAAGTTGATAGTTGTCCCTTCCACTAGGTGTACATACTAATTGTCCTATCGAGATAAAAATGTGTATCTTGAATATAGGCATAGACATAGAAATAAGGGACGAACCAAAAGACACCCTTTCATAGGAAGTGATTCAAAAGAGTCACAATATCATAAACATGGGTGGCGATCCTATAACAATGTCAAAATTTACATTGGGGTTGTACATAATTTGATAGGGGTACTAACAGTCACCATCAAACTAACATACATCATACAACGTCCAATTTCATCTTAAGCCATAACATATTATAATTATCACGTCAAAATAACTCATGAGTTCCCAGAACAGGTTCAACCTATAACATAAATCAGCATGTAAACTTAACATTTAAGAATTAATATTGTGACTCGCTCCAATTGCACCTCAGCACCAACAACTCTTTCAATCCTACGCCAAAATCACAACCATGGAGAAGAGCAATACATCCAACTTTACAAATGGAACAGAGTATTGGTGAATCCTCTGCACTTAAACTTGAGAAAGCATCGTCATATCCTCAATTATTGCTTTTGAAGATGCGACATTGAAGCTTTTGAGGTTGAGTTTAAAGAAGTTTTGGTTTTTTTTTTTTTTTTTTTTCTTTTTTACTAAATTGAACTTAAAGGTTGTCGTACCCTTTTTAATGAATAGGGATCAAGTCATAACGTAGTTCAATCGAAAGATTTTTTTTCTTTTTTTTTTTTTTTTACCATTCACCTTTTAAGCTCATGCAGGCTAGAAGCACCATGCAGTTTAGGCTCTTGTGATAAGGAGCTTCTACATTTAAGCATTAAGCATTAGAAGCTCTTATTTCATCATGGCTTCGTTCATCTTCTTCATTTGTAGGATTCATCAATATGATGAGTTTTGGCTTCATCGTCATGGAACATTTTGTATTTGTGTGATTGATTGACAACTTCCTCTTCATGAATGAAGGAGCAGACTATGAATCTTCTCCTACTTATTTATTTCACAAAATGGTATTATCTTTAAGGTTTTCATCTTTCTTTCATGTTATTCGCTTGACATTTTGAGACGGTCAAAAGTGGATGTTGAAGGTTGATCTCTTTTTGATGTGGAGATACTTAGTGTAACGACCTGACGCTCTAAGTAGGTAAAGGAACATTACTACAAGTATGCATAAAAATCAAATGACTTTTTAGCAAAATCTGTCTAAATTCAACAAAGTTTCATAAAATGAATTTCTAATATAAAATCCCAAAGAATATAATTTCCCTGTTCGGGGTACCCCTATAATCAATTAAAAAACAAAATAAATAAATATTTGAATAAATCAATCAGAGATTTAAATGTTCAACTTCTAAACTAAACATGAAAACATGAGAAAAATAAAACATAGGCGGAAGTGTTTGGCAAGTGCCAAAGGTTCGGTCACGGATTCTTCTTGTCATTCATCGTTTTGTCCTTTCATTTACCTGAAAAAATGTGGATAAAAGAGAGAGTATAAAAATATCCAGTAAGTGACTGACTACTGGGACCACTAGGTGTACATGTTAGCCGCCCTATCGAGACAAAGGTGTGCATCCCGAACATAGGCATAGGCATAGGGATAAGGGGCGAACCCAAAGACCCATTTTCGTCAGAAGTGATTCCGAAGAGTTATAATATCAAGGTGGCAATCCCATAAGGATGCCAAAACTTACAGAGGGGATGTACATAGTCCAATAAGGGTGCTAATAGACACCATCGGTCTAACATGCAACATACAATGTCAAATTTCATCTCAAGCCATAACATATTATCATCATTATGGTAACATAACTCATGAGTTCCAAGTACAGGCTGAATAGTCCATACATCAATCAATCATGGCAAATTATACTATCACAATAGTGCTTTCAATGCCTTCACAATCTCATCTTTCAACCTGGGGTCCGAAGGTGAATCGGTAGTAAATCACTTACCTCGAGAACATGTGTAAATAAATTTTATCCAAACAACTAATCTCTTTTAAACCTTTAAATCCTGAATCCAACTCTATAACATAAATCAACATTTAAACTAATCATTTAAGGTTTAATATCCAATCCAAATTTTGTCCAAGTATCTCTGACCACATATCAAAGTGTGATTTGGTCCAATTACACTTCGACCCAGTAACTCTTTCAATCCTACGCCAAAATAAGAACCAAAGGTTGCAAATCCAAATTTACCGCATACTTAAGTAACATAAGGGGCCTTGAAACATTAAAATACCTCAAGAACCTTACCAAAAGTCTCGAAAACGAACTCAAACTTGCTGGACAATGTGCTAATTCCTCCTCCAAGAAAAAAAAAATCCAACCTTCAAATCTGAGTTTCTGATGATCTAGGGAGGCTGACGACGAAGCTGATGGCACGCGTGGACCGACTAGACGTCGGGACTGGCGCGGCAAAACGGTTGGACTCTGACAAAACTAGATCCACTAGTTGCGTCATCTGATCTGAAACAGTGAAGGAATGAGGCGACGATGGTTGCCTTTGCACGAAGTCGCAAGAGAGAGGGAGATAGGTGCGTCGCGTGCAGCGACTGGCAGTGGCAGCGTTGACGAGGAGCAGAAATGATGACTGCTTAATCCGGAACAGTGGTTGATGAACGTCGAACGAGGATAGCGACTTCAGGCGGCGTGAGACAAACATGGAGAGTTTGCATGAGAGACTCGCAGCGCTTCACCTCGAACACGATAGAGAGGGAGATGCATATGCGGAAGAGAAAGAGAGAGAAAGCATTTTTTTTTCTTATCTCCTTTTTTTTCCCTGTTTCCTTTTAACAATTAATTATGTAACCTAATATGTGTGTATATATAAATAAAACCTCTAAATCCAAATCCTAATTAGATTTAATTAAATATATATATATATATATTTTTTCTTCCTTTTTAAATTCCAAATAAAATTCAAATAAAACCCAATCTTTCCAAATCCTTCAATTAATTTAAAACAACCCCTAATTCCTTGTCACATTAATTTAATGTCAAATTATTTACGCACACTAACTCAATTTGTCTCAACTTCACAATATAATTCAAGAAAATTAAATAAAATTTTCCTAAAAATTTGAGTTGTTACATTCTACCTTCCTTAAGGAACTTTCGTCCTTGAAAGTTCTAATCTTGAAAGAGCTCTAACCACTATGTTCTCATCTCATCCTCTTGTTCCCATGTTGCCTCCTCGAATTGGTGATTTTTCCATAACATCTTTATTAGTGCTATGTCTCTGTTGTGTAAAACTTTCACTTCTCTTGCAAGAATTTGTATAGGCTTTTCTTCGTAACTTAAGTTGTTATTCAACTGTAATGGCTCGAAATCTACCACAAGAGATGAATCTATCACATACTTTCTCAACATCGAGAAATGAAAGACATTACAAACTATAGAAAGAGACGGTTGCAACACTAACCTGTAAGCCACATGGACAATTCGCTCCAAAACCTCAAATGGCCCATACAATGTGGACTTAGCTTTGCCTTCCTACCAACCTTTAGAACACCTTTCATAGGTGCCACTTTCAAGAATACCTTAACACCCACTTCAAACTCCAAGTCTTTAAGCCTAAAATTGGCATAATTTTCTACCTACTCTGAGTTTTTTACATGCATGCTCTAATCTTATGTACTACCTCATTATTCGTAGTCGACACTAGCTCTAGTCTCGGTAGTCTTCGCTCCTCGACCTCACCCCCAACAAACTGGAGACCTGCAATTCTTCCCATACAGGGCTTGAAATGGCAACATACCAATACTAGTCTGATAACTATTATTATAAGCAAACTCCATCAAATGCAGATGTAATCTCGAGGGTAAAACAACTATTGACCCAGTTATTATTACGAATAACCTTTGAAGGGTTGATTTACTGATTTTGTTATATCGAGTGGATACAAATATATCTACAATGAGGGGAGTGCAACTACTGGGCTTTAGTGGATTAAACCTTAGAATAGCGTGATGAGTAAATTTAAATTAAGAGAGTTAGTAATTATATATGACATAATTACGAAAAACTGGAGAATGGAATAATATTTAAATTAGATTAAAATATTAATGACATGAATAAAGATTCATGGTTATAGAATTGATGTTTAATTAATTTAATATTTGATATTAAATTAATTTAATTAGCTAAATAGTTTAATTAATTATATGGAATTAATTTTATTAAAAATTAATTGTTGGAATTAATTTTGGTTAAAATTAATTTTACAAATTTTTCCAATTTTTGAAATTTGATTTCAAATTATTTATTTTGTTTAAAATCCATTAAATTGAAAATTGGATTCCAATTTTAAGAAATTGATTTTAAATTAAAGAAATTGGAAATTTTGAACTTAGTGGGTTTAATCCACCTGAGACACTCAATTCCCACTTAATCCAAAAGTTGGTTTGGTGAAATTCTTCCATACAATCTAATTACATGCAGTTTTTGAACAAAAACAAGTGTGGTTTGCTGAGAAAAGGGATGGCATGCTGAAAGGTTGTACAAGAAAAGTTCTCCTTCACATACTGCAGCAAAATTGATTTTTTCCTTGATTCCTTTAAAAATTCTTACTCATCTTGGATCACACAATCCAATCTAAGGTCCTTGAGAATAGTAAGGAAGATCAAGTAGTGGTCTACAAAAAATTGCTATGGAAATTCGAGCTGAATTCGAAGTTGAAGAGAGTTCCTCAAAGGTATATTTTCAAACCTTAACTTTAGTTTATGAACATGCTTGCTTAGATGCAAAAATTGATTGAATTAGATTGTTTAATGATTCTGTTTGCTTTAACTGATTGCATGCTAACTCCAACAATATCTTCAAAACCCTATTCTAGTTTAGGAGCATGCTTGCTTAGTTGCTAAAATTGGATGAATTAGAGTGCTTGATTCTATTTACTTCTACTAATTGCATGCCTACTCCAACAATCTGAACGTAGATCGATCTTGGAGAAAATTGTAGCCTCTGTAACTGGTCGAACAAGTCATCAATCTTGAGGAGAGGGACTTATTCTTGATGGTCACCTTGTTCAACTCTCTATAATCAATGCATAAGCGTAATGACCCATCCTTCTTCCTCATAAACAACATTTGTGCTTCCCAAGGTTGCTTGGCTAAAAGAAACCCTTATCGAGTAATTCTTGCAACTGAATCTTGAGCAACTTTAGCTCTGCTGGGCCATTCTATATGGAGCCTTCGATATGGGAGCAGCACCTAACTCAAACTCAATAACAAATTCTATCTCCCGATACGGTGACAAGCCAAGAAGATCCTCATGAAAAACATCCAGACAGTCCCTTACCATTAGCTCTGAGGTCAGGCAACCTCAGCTTTCTTTAGTGTCAACCATACTGGCTAAAATACTCAAAGTTCCTTGATTAAGCAACTTATTGGCTTTCATAGCCGATATTACCTTGGACAAGATCACAGTCTTGGTCCCTTTAAAATTAAAGCTAGCTTCTGTAGGGTGATAAAATCACCTCCTTAAGGAATCAGTCTATACTAGTATGATTGGCAGCCAACCAATCCATGTCAAATATAACATCAAAATCTTGCATGTCCAAGACTATCAAAGTCACAGCTAATACATGATTTGCTATTTCAATCTAACATGCTTTTATCTTTTTATTAGCTATCATAATTTCTCCAGATAGAGTAGAAATAGATAAAACATAATTTAAAGGCTCTAACTCTAACATCTTCACAAATGCTGGTGGTATAAACGAATGAGAAGAGTCATTATTAAATAGTACCAATGCATGGTGTCCCAGGATTAGGAGTATACCTGTCACTACCGTGCCTGATTTCTTGGCCTCTGGCCAAGTTCTAGCATATACTCAACCCTATTATTGTTCTTTACTCGAACTCCCATTAGGTGTACTTGAGGATTGACCACCCCCAGTCTGAAACCAAAGGCATCGATCAGTTGTATACCCCACCTATTTACATCTAAAATATGTGCCTGTGCCAATTAAACAACGCCCCCAATGATGCTTTCCACATGATTTGTATACAAGCCTATCCCTCCAAGCCTCTACTATCTTAGAAGCTTGCTGCCTAAAGTGTCATGGTGGTTTGTCTATGTTTAGGCTATTTTTTGGAGGCTCTGAAGCTCTGTGATCAGCCCTTTTTTCTGGCCCGGAGTGGGCTCCCCCGCCAAAGATCTCAAGAACTCTTTCCCTGATACGCAACCTACTCGCACTGCAATGCAGAACGCTGTAACATGTGTAGTCGGCTCTAGAGCCTACATAATACCTCACACCCCATCCTGAAGTCCCTTAGCAAACCTCTCAGCCCTTTTTATCTCTATAGACACTAGATTAGAGGCAAAGTAAGATAGTCTATCAAATTCCTCCTCATATCCTCTATAGTCATAAACCCTTGTTTCAGGTTTGTAAATTCCATCTATTCCTATATTTGTATTGGAAGAAAAGTACTTCTCATAGAATCGTTCCTTGAATTGGTCTCAAGTCGCCCATCCACCATTAGTTTCTATCATTCTTTCTATCGAGTGCCACCAATGTTCGACGTTCTTAGTGAGTAAGAAGACAACACATTGGAGTTTCTGATCATCAGGGTAGTTCATATGTCGAAATTTGACTCCACAATGGGCAATCACAGTTTCTTCTTGGTTGGGTCTTTTAGCAGCCCATTAAACTATGGGGATTATACTTTCTGAAATCTCGCAAATGTTTTGCTTTTAGAGACAAGTTTTGTAAATTTTTACTTTAAGCCTGAACATGTATCGAGTGGGCTTGCGGGGGTGGTACTTATTGTGTTTGGACTTGTTGAATGTTTAAGTTACCTGCTCTGCCACTACACTGCGAACTAGCTTCTGTATCATCCCAATCAAAGATGATGTAACAATTTCCCAATTCGTGCTGCCATCGCCTTCTCATCAACCTAGGCACTAGGTGGGGTCGGAGTTAACGCATTCTAACTCCCACTAGCTCAATATTCTGTGCTAAGACACTAGAGGGTCCTAGGCTTGGGGATCCTTATTTGTGGAGGCGCAATCGTCTTGCGAGTCTGACTTCTTATTGCAAATCTTGGCAACCCTGAACCAAAAGGGTCACTAGGCAGTCGCGAAATCCCTGGTACGAGGATATTTTAAACTTTAGGGTCTTCACTCCAACCCTTCGGATTTCAACCACGACTACCTCTTCCTTTCATTTGTACCATTGATAGCACAAAAAATGTGCTATTTTCCTCTTCTTAATTCTAGGTTGTTACTATATTCAATGTGTTTATTTAATGATTTTATAGGTATCAACCATCTTGGAGGTAGAATCAGTCGTTACGAGCTGTTCAGGGTTAACTTGAAGCAATTAGGAGCTAATTTAAGAAAATAGGCTTCAAAAGGATGTAAATGACGAAAATGCCCCTGGTTGGAGCGTTGTGCAACATTACAAGATAGGAACCTCCATAATGCTGAAAAATAGGGTAGCGTTGCAACGCTCCAAGTTTTGACAAACGCGCGTGCGAAGCCTTGTAGTGTTGCAGCGTTGTGATACTACAACTGCTGTATAAAACATTTCTTCTTAGTTTTAGGGCAGAACATCAACACATAATCATCAACCTCTCAATCGACTCTTATGTCGATTTCCTCCTCTTCTCACCTCTCCACTTGTATTTTTCTCCATTTTCTTCCTTCTTCTCATGTAATTAATTGAGATGGGGCCCATATTTGTCTTCTTCATCCCATGGGAAGGTATGTCCTAGGGTTTTCCCTAGTTTAGAGGACTTTGGATTGAACTCTATGTAGTCTTTGGAGTTTCATTTAAATGCAATTTCATATCTTGATTATGAGTTTCCTTTCGGATTGAATCACTATGTCATCATATTTCCTCTTGATTGTCTGATAAACTATTTGACAAACTATTTTCTCTTTAAGTGTAATATATATATATATATATATCGTTTTGGTTTGTCTTGTTTTGTTTTTTGCATTATACGATGT
Organism: Benincasa hispida; assembly: GCF_027475165.1. Lineage (NCBI taxonomy): Eukaryota > Viridiplantae > Streptophyta > Magnoliopsida > Cucurbitales > Cucurbitaceae > Benincasa > Benincasa hispida. Next base: position 57,175,686 of record NC_143478.1, read on the forward strand.
TTATCACATCAGACAGGAATTCAAATTCAAACATATTCAAGTCAAAAAGTCAAGAAGCAGAAATCCAAAACAATAAGAATCAAAAAAATCAAAGAAATAAGTTAACTAAGAAAGTGTTGAAAAGTGAAAGAAGACTTCCCTGGAAAGGTTGGAGTGAGGTCACCATAGGGATTCTTCCACGTGGGCAATCAATCTTGCTCACCTAGGCCAATGATCTCTTCGCCACGATCCACAGAGACTCCGTGAGAAGGCTGCACTCATTAACATTGACCATGAAAATGTTTCTCCCATCTTTTCCATTCAGATTCAAAGATTCAAAACTAGAGTCAGATTTCATCTCCGCGTGGATTTCTGATGCGTGGAAAAGGAAAAGTAAATATGCGTGCATCTTATGATATGCGCTGATCTCCATGCGTCGATGGTCATGCGTTGGACTAAGAAATATGCAATATTCATTTAAGAATATATGTGATGACCATGCGTTCCTGCCATAATTTTTCTTGATTTCACGCCAAGTATAACGAGAATGCAAGTTTCTCGGGATGATCCAAGTTTGAACTCAGGGACTTGTAACTAAATGTTGCGAAGTAATGCGTTTGAGGCAATGAATAAAAAAATAAGGAAGTTAAAAGACTATGCGCTACTCCTACACCTATCTAAATAGATAAAACAATGGAAGTATGACTATGAGAATTGGTAAAGATGCGGCAACTGTTAACGCGTAATAAGATGCATGGAAAAATAAATAGAATGGTGGAGGGGACAAATTCACCGCATCATTAAGCTTGATCACAAGGGTAATCCCGACTCACCACACTAACGCTCGTCGCACACCTCTCAATTGTCAGCCGCATGCTTATATCTCTATAATGCATGGTTGTGTTGAACATAAGATAATTCCTATCTCTAGGAACACTACTTACTTTGCTTAGTGAGTTCCACTACTTACCCTATCGGGCAGTTAGTCATTGCTAGTCAGCTCATAAACAAGGATTGTGAAAGCTCATAGACAAGAGTTGCTACAGCCTCACACTAAGCAAAGAGGATTAACTCACTATACTTGTGCAACACACACCTCTTGGTGGTTTGCTATATGCTTCATATCTCTATGACGCATGATTGAGTATGCGATAACACTTGTAAACTTACTTAATTCGTTGCAATGAAAGTAGGGGATGATAAAGAAGAAGATAATGAAGATGGTGTCGAAGGAAATAAAGAGATGCATTGATTACAAAATGTATAAATGTCTTAAGCCAAAATGTAATACAATACAGAGATAAGAGAAGAGGTGGAGGGCTAGATGTAGGCAACCTCTTGCTTCCATCAGATGTATGTCAAGGTTGCGTTGGTGCCATGGATGGGTGGTGGAGTAGTCTCTCTCGAGCTCTATCTCAGGAAAAGCTTCAATCATCACTCGGAATGGGTTAAAGGAATGAAGAACTCTCACAGAACGTCTTGCTCATGCTCTCATCTATGATCACAAGGATTTTCTTTAAGGCAAAAGCTCGGATGCCTTGAATTTGGGCTCTACGGCTCTATTTATAGAGCTCAAACGCTGACAGCATTAGCGGTCCCGCTCTAAATCACTGCCACTTTCGGCACAGTAGGTGAAATGTCAACATCATCTTTCTAGTACTCCCAAGGTACGTGTTCATGCTTGTTTTCCAAAGTACCATCACATTCCATCAACCTTGCAATCACTCTTCTATCATGGTTATTACTCTGTAGCCGCAAACTCCATGCAATGAACACATGCGATCAACTTTGCAATGGTCTGGAATTCACCGCATGGGATCGATTCCTAGATAGCTACAAAAATAGACATTTTGAAGCAGAATAACGCATAATATTGGGTTAGTAGAGATTTCCCATGCTGATCGACTCAAGCTCACTTTTCACATGAATTCTTAGTATTATCACCATATATTCTACTTGTTAGCCTTTATAATTCTAAATAAAATGCTACAATAACTTGTATTTCTACCAGCTGTCACACCCCCCAAACTTAGAAAGTGGCAGTACTCTTGCCGAAAAGCTAAAAACAAACTCATTCAGGAATGCGGTAAAAGATGTTTGAGCAGAGGTTTGCACATGATAAAACTTAGACTGTCAAAACTTGAAGAAGCTATTAAAGTGAGGTGAGCCTTGCGACGTTTAGTTACCTAGATAGTTAATTCCTCTAATTCCATCCGGAGCGATATGCTAAGGTTAGAGCAGCTCTGCCCTTTCCTGGAATCACTCTCTGCAAGAAGAAAGGTCATTTGAGTTTTGAGTGCCTAGAAAAGAAGGGCGCAAAAGAACAGATGGCATTACCAAAAACCAGAGAAAGAGTTTCCTCTTTCTTGTCTTTCTTCTCCCTTAATCTATCTCTATTGGCATGCTTTTCTAATTAAACAGATGGGACTCGCTGGCGTGCCTATTCTTCTTGTCCACATGGTACCTTTATTTCTCTGCATTTTGGGAGCCGAGCATGCAAAATTGGAGAACGCTTTGATGAAAGTTGTGAGCTCTTAGAGACCCTGTTCAGCTTCCCCTCGCTATCTCTGTCCAAGCTAGTTACTTTTATGCCCACCCCACGTTAAAAGAAGAGTTGGAGTGAATGATAAGTATTGCCATGGTTGCTAATCTTTCAACGCAAAGGTAGGAATGCAAACAAAAGTGAATTTCAGAAGGATAATGCATAAAAGATAACAAGAAAATAACCTACGAGCAGAATAACAATTGCGACCATACTTTGGAATTCATGCAGACATAGCCATGCGTTGAATGATGGAAAGGACTCTTCCGTTGAAACCACGTTCCGAGAGGAATTATTATCACACAAACAAGGAGCGGATGCACACCATATCCAAGAAAGCAGCCATAAATCCAAAATGACAATGATCAAATAAATAAACTAAATGAAAGCAAAGTAAAGATAGAGTAGAAGACGTCCCTAGAGAAGTTGGAGTGAAGCCACCGCAAGGAGTCTTCCATGCAGGAGATTAATCTCAACTGCTTAGGTCAATAAACTTGTCCTGACCATTGAAGATTCCAACAATTATTGGTCGCATGTTGGTTAACACGCTCCTAATAATGCTTCCAACTTATGTGATAGATAGCCTTTCTATCTCAGGGTCAATCTTGATTTTTGTCGCACTGCCTTCACTCAAATATTAATTGCAACATGGTCGTACAAGCTACAATACGCCCAAGATAAAAAGGGTGCCTGCAAAAACATAAAACTTAACAAACTATTAGCTGCCAAGTCCCCAGCAACGACGCCAAAAACTTGATGCGTGGAAAAGGGAGAGTAAATTGCGTGCATCTTATGATATGCGTTGATCTCCATGCGTCGATGATCATGCGTTGAACTGAAGAATATGCATTAATCATGTATGCGATGATCATTCGTTCCTATCACAAGTTTTCTTACTTTCTCGCCAAGTATAACGAGATCACAAGTTTCTCGCGGTGATCTGAGGTCGAACTCAAGGACTTGTAACTAAATGTTGCGAAGCAATGTGTTTGAGGCAATGAATAAAAGAATGAGGAAGTTAAAAGACTATGCGCTACTCCAACTCCTAACTAAACAGATTGAGCAATGGAAGTATGACTATGAGAATTGGTAGAGACGCGGCAACTATTAACGCGTAATAAGATGCATGGAAAAATAAATAGAATGATGGAGGGGATAAATTCACTACAAACTTAAGCTTGATCGCAGGTAATCCCAGCTCGCCACACTAATGCGTCACACACCGCTCGGTGGTCAACCGCATGCTTATGTCTCTATAACGCATGGTTATGTTGAACATAAGATTATTCCTATCTCTAGGAACAATGCTTACTTTCCTTAGTGAATTCTACTACTTACCCTCTTGGGCAGTTAGTCGTGGCTAATCAGCTCATAGACAAGCATTGTACCAGCTCATAGACAAGCGTTGCTACAGCCTCACACTAAGCAAAGAGGATTAACTCACTATACTCGTGCAACGCACACGTCTCGGTGATTTGCTACATGCTTCATATCTATATGCCGCATGATTGAGTATGCGATAAAGCTTGTAATCTTACTTAGTTCGTTGTAATGAATGTAGGGGATGATAACGAAGAAGATAATGAAGATGGTGTCGAAGGAAGTAAAGAGATGCATTGATTACAAAATGTATTAATGTCTTAAGCCAAAATGTAATACAATACAGAGATAAGAGGAGAGGTGGAGGGCTAGATGTAGGCAATCTCTTACTTCCATCAGATGTATGTCAAGGCTGTCGGTGCTGCCATGGATGGGCGATGGAGTAGTCTTTCTCGAGATCTATCTTCGGCAAAGCTCCAGTCGTCACTCAGAATGGGTTGAAGGAATGAAGGACTCTCAAAGAATGTCTTGCTCACGCTCTCATCTGTGATCACAAAGTTCTGCCTTAAGGCAGAAGCTCAGATGGACTCTACGGCTCAATTTATAGAGCTCAAACGCCGATAGCATTAGTGGTCCCGGTCTGAATCACTGCCACTTTCATCGTGGTAGGTGAAATTTCAACATCATCTTTTTGGTATTCCCAAGGTTTGCGTTCATGCTTGTTTTCTAAAGTACCATCGCATTCCACCAACCTTGCGATCACCCTTCTATCATGGTTATTAAACATTGTTGAACAAACTGTTTTTGTATTTAATAAAGTATTTGATATTTTATTCATTGTCTATAAAATATGTGATATTTTATTGCATTAACCACTAACCAATAAACTAACATTCGTGATTATCATTGTAACTTAAACATGTATGTGGAGACATACGGATGGATCATATTCAAGTGTTAACCTAAATGGTCTATAGTATATAGATAAGACTGAGTACCTTATCCTGGTGACAGTACGAGTATGGCCAACTTTGTAGGTGTTACAATTGTTGTAAAGTGTTACAAATGATCTGATCCTGATCATTCATGTATTAGACATGCGAGGGGGGATATTTTATACAAAGGAGTTTGTATAAGACCGGACAATGAAATGTTTAGTCTCATTATATAATGTCGTTCATAATAGAGACTTACATTTCACCAGGATTCTCATAGGTAACATGAATTGAATCTTGAATAAGTTGTGAACTCCTACCTATGAGGGCAGTCTTTTGATATGTATGGATGAAAGTGGCTAGATTGCTGACTTAACAAGCCTACCATTTTTTAGATTCGTCTGATGGGGAGCTAGGAACACAACTACACAACATGGAATTCACTCCTCCACGGAAGCAGGGGTAAGTAGATAAATTACTCCCTTAAAAGTTGATTCCGGGTCTTGAACAATGTGGTATCACACCCTCTCCTGGCCTGAGAGGGGTTTAGTCATAGTAGAACTATGATCTATTGTTCATTATAGGGATCAATGATACTTAAGGAGTTAGATGTAACTATAGAAGCAAAACGATAATTTAGCCCAGTTGTACTTACGAGCAATATGTGAAGGGTCATCGTACTGTTGTTTGGTTATATCCAATCGACACAGAAATATATCTGTTGTGCAAAGAGTGCAACTGTCGTTCTTTAATGGAGTGCTCGACAGTTAACGAATGGTGAAAAATGTAATTAAGAGTCTAATTAATTATTCATGTACCGTTGAAGCTTCAAGCTACAGGTCTATGAGGTCCCCTTCGTAGCTCATTAGGATTTAGTTGAGAATCGATTTTTGGATTAATTTGTATTGTTCAAATTAATAGAGAGATTTAATTATATATGATATAATTAAATTGTTTCATCTATATATGATATAATTGTCATAATGTATTTGATACATTAAAGCTTAATGGGAGAAAATAAATATTTGAATGAGATTCAAATATATTTTCTAAGAATGAGATTCATAGTAGTTAAATTCAATATAAATATGATTTATATTAGATGCCATACAATAGAGAAAAGAAACTATAGTTTAGTATGTGATACAATATTAAAACTATAGGTTATATGTTACATTTGATATAACATATAATTTAATATAAATATAATATGATAAGTTAGTTATCATATTTAATTATATTATATTATTATTATTTGAATAATATGGAAGGGAGTTACAACTCCCTTCCCCATCTTTTCTATCCACCCACATTAGTGGGGTGGTTGTGTTTTTATGGCAAGTAGAATAAAAGAAAAAAGTTTTTTCTTTTTCTTCTACGACAACGGATGTTGTTGTTGAACGCTTGAGGTTTACAGAAGAGTTCTATATCTTTGAGTTGTGCCTGAAAAACTTCTCAATCTTCTTTCTCCTCCACATTAATCTTCCCCTCTAAACCAAAATAGTCAGAGTCCACTGCTCATGGATTCTCAGCCTGAGAATACCAAGGTTTCACTGGGGTAGTGTCCGGGTTTTGGTTCGAGATTCATCTTGAAGAACGTCTTCAAGAAGTTGATGACTATTCGTGGGAAATTCATGAAGAAAAGGTCTCCAACGGTGAAGTTTTCTTGAATAACATGTTCTAATTTAGTTTTAAATGCATATCTATTTGTATATTTATTGTAAATTTTGTATTCAATAATTAATGAAATTTGGTCGATCCCCTTCCGCTCAAGGTTCTCCTCATACGAGTTCTTTCACTTCCTTCATAACGAAGTCATTTCCTTCTTCTTTCAATCCCCCTTTCAAAGCTTCCCAATAATCAACTCCTACTTCATCGATGCATTGACATGTTTCCAGGTCATCAGAGTACTTTGATGCATTAAACACGTTGAATTTAACTTGTTGATCGCCGACTCGATCGGTCAGTTCTCTTTTATACACGTCAATCAATGTGCGTCTTGTGGACAGGAATGGGTGCCCCAGGACGATGGTAATTTCCATGTTAGCCTTATATTCTAAGATAATAAAATCAGTAGGGAAGATAAATTTGTCAACTTGAACGAGCACGTCCTCAATCTTCCCATTAGAGTGTATTATTGATCTATCGCCAAGCTATAAAACTACTGTGGTGGACCTGGCCTCACCAATCCCTAACTTCTTGAAAATAGATAACAACATCAAGTTTATGCTTGCACCCAAATCGCATAACACATGGTCGACTTCTTTGCCTTTAATGGAATAGGGTATAGTGAAGCTTCCTAGGTCTTCATTTTCGCATGGATGTTATTCTTGAATAAATGCACTACACTCATGGCGCAGTGCAACGGCTTTGAATTCGTCCAACCTATGTTTGTTCGGAATCTGGGACTGGCATTGTCATAACTGCCCTCGGTCCAAGCATAGGAAAGGGTTGAATAATGCACTACATTCAAGGTAATTTATTTTCACTGATCTGAGACTTATACCACAAAAGTAGTAAAGTAGTAAGATCGAGGTCGAATTCACAGAGAGACTATTGAATCAACTTAGGACAATTTATGAATTCCACTTAAAAGGGGTTTTGATGGTTTTTTTTTTGTTTTTTTTTTTTATAATGTAAATTGACAAACAAACAGAAAAAAGCAAGAGTTAGAATAGAAAAAGGTTGAATCAAATTGAGAGAAAAATCTTGGGATTAGTTTGTATTTTCTTAAAAAAAAAATTCTATCGTTAGACACTAGTTAATTTTTCCAATTATGTGAACCCCTCAACCTATTAAAAATTCTAATAGCACAATTACCCAATTTTGATAAAAAATCCAAACCAGACCTAATTCGGCTTCAAACTTTTCCTTCTTAGTGACATATAAGTTAAAACTGGAAATCATTAAGAAAGTGTTCAATTGTTGAGACATACTACAAGTCGGAAAGCCATATCTTATAGTATGATTTATTTAGGAAAGGCTATACTAGGGCATACATGAGTTTGGCCAAAAAAAGTCTAGAATCTGCACATACGATCTTAATACATGCAACTTAATCAATCAATAATGCATAAGCTAGAATGATTTTGCAAACAAGAATTTCAAAAAATTAATTTGTCAGAAAAATTCAACGAAACTCTAATAATATTAAAATGAATCCACCCAAAGGGTTCACAGCAATTGAATAAATTAAACTAGTAACCTTCAAGAATCAAGACATATAAACTATACTAAGAAAATTACCTAGCCTTTAAAAGGCATATCGAAATTACAATGATCTAAAGAGAATCGAGGTTGACTATGGCGACAATCGCTCAATAATTTGACTTTAATGGCTCCCAAAACCAGACTGTTGTAGACACACAAACTATTCAAAGGACGTGTTATAGTGTTCCCTCTAACGCTCGATTGCACCACCCGCGGCATCGAATTTCCATCAATCGTTGTAGCATCACAACGCTCTGAAGGAGTGTCGCTGAGTGTTATGTTCCTTAGCATTGGAGTTCAAGCATCAAACAACGTTGCAACGGTGGCAATGATCTAACTCTGGAGCATTGTGACGCTTGGGGCAGTGTTGCAATGTTGCCCTGCCTTACAGCGTTGAATGAGCATTGGACTTAGGCTTATGAAGAGCGTTGCAATGCTGGAACATGGTAGAATTGTCCTTTTGCATCTCAGCTTGATTTGGCATGTTTGACTTCTAGTTTTTCCTTTTTTTTTTTTTGCTTGATTCTTCATCCTTGCAACATACTTGCTCCATTGGGTCAATTTTCCTACAAAATAAGACAAATAAAACACAAGAATTACCCAAATATAGGAATGTTAAGGCCATAAACTTAGCTCTTTTTGAGAGCTAACAAACACCCCCAACTTAAGACTTGATCGTCCCGAGCAAGATTATAACACTCAGTCATGGAAATTGATAAGCAATCCTTCACTCCATTCATTCTCTAATCTCAACAATCTTAAGGGTCGCATCACATAACAAAATCAAACAATCACTCAATTGAGACTTGTTATAAAAAGTCATTTTTCAATTAAAGCCATGTATGAATGAAACACCAAGACATGAAACTTTTTCGTAAATCGAAAAGTACCCAAAAAAGTTTTATCCTACTCCCATCTCATCTTCCCTCTACTCTGGCTCGATCATCAGCTCGAGACATACTTTTCTTGTATGTCAAAGAGCAACACTATCCAAGAGTGCCCAAAACTAATGCACACAAAACATAGAGGACATCAGTTTTACCTAGAGAGCTAACTTTCAAACTCTACCACCAGGAACCTATCACTCTTCTCTTGCGAGCCCTAACTAGACATGGTGGAGGTAGCTCTTTTCACCCTTATCTATGCACACACACACACACTATTTTTTTGCAGGCACACCGGTTATGCCTCATTTTTATGGGCTTTTTTTTTTTTCTAAAAGAGAAAAGCAACTAGTATGATTCTCTTTTATTTTTTTTCTCACACTCAAGGCTACTATTTTCTCACTATCTAGTTTTGCTCTCAGTCACTAAAAGTTTCTCCCAAGCCAATAGGGGGCCTTTCGAGGTGACAATGAAAATCCAAGATGGATAATCCGTTTCTAAGACTTCAAGGGATTTAAAACATAAAAATTTTCTACCTAGGTTCACTTACATGGATCTCATTAATATTTTTTTAATAAAAAGCTCAAATTTGTGAAAATTACTCCTTTTTAAGAACAAGCAACCCACTGAGTGCATCATCAAATTGTCATTAAAAGAAAACGACAAACAAAATAAACAAATATTGAAGCATTCATCAAAATAGAATTTGACAACAATTTAGATTTTCAATCAAATTATCCTATTATGAAGCATGCTTTGCCCAACCCCAACTTAAAAGCTATGCATTGTCCTCAATGTATATTCAAGCTTCATGCTAAGGACAAAAGGAAAAAGGGGCAAGAGGGAACAAAAAAACACCCCTGGATTTTTGGGCACAAGCATGATCATTTGAAAGCATTCCTCCTGTTGGAATATTAAAGCACACATGCACAGTGGAAGCAAAGATCGATAATATTCTAATCACATTAAAACAAGAATAAGCATGCATAAGGGTTAGAAATTACAACCTTTCTAGAATCCACCACAATCCTCCTCTCTCGAGTTCAATCGACACCGCCAAAGAAGAAATTGGTTTTACAAAATTCAAAAACCAAACTATTTATAGAAAAATACTTGAAAAATCCTATCTTGCATGTCTTCCACCTCAAACTCTACTAGCTGTAATCTTTTAAGTGTCAAGTTTGGGAAGTGCCACTTTAAAGTCCACTTAGTTAGTGGAAAAATCCAAAATTTTTTATTAAAAAAAATGAAATAAAATTTTCAAAATTTTAGAAAATTATTTAATTAAAAAAATTTCAATTAAATAAAATAAAAAAATTTAAATCACATATTAAATTATCTTTGACACCTAAGTTTGATTAATCACACTAATCAAGTTTGAAAAACACTTTCATGCTAATGATCAAGTATACTCTAAAAAAATAATTATTTAATTATTTAATTATTTAATTATAAGTTTTATCTCATATAAAATACAATTTTCCTAAAAGCCTGAATTTGAACATTTCAAATTCTTACTTCACCTATTTCTGCAATTTTGTTCGTAATGAGCTAACAAAGAGACCCGATGGACCTACAGATCATGGGCTCCAACAATCCGAGACTAACCGGTCAAACTCTTTAACCTAGTTAATCAACATTCGTTAACTAACAGGACTGTCAACTATAGCCTGTAGTTGCATTCCCCTCACTGTAGATATATTATGTGTCCATTTGATATAACCATCATCAATAGGTTGATCCGTCATAGGTTGTTCTTAACCTCAGCTATGTCAAATATTGAAATGCCCCTGAGTTACATCTTTTCTTAAGTACCACTGTCCCTCTAATGAACTGATTTAGGATCATAATCATTAAATCCATTCCCTCTCAAGCCAACGAGAGGATAGGGCCCTTTATTCAAGACTTGAATTAGCCCTTAAGGGAACAACCTTTCTATTATCCCTAAAATGAGTAGGAGTGAATTCCATCTTGCAAATTCTATGTCCACAGCCATCTACTCAGTCTTATCCCTAAAATGGGAGGCATATTGAGTAGTGATGTTGAGCTTACTCTCACCTATGCAGATCAAGGGACAATTGCGAATAAACAGAAGTTCATAGACAACTCAGGATTCAGATCAATTTATCTAGGTCATCAATAAGTGAAATTAATCGGTGTTGACATTAAACGGTGTTAATTCGTAATAGTGATTATTTCGTGGTCTGTCTTACAAAATCTCATCGTGTAAAACACCACTGCTCACATGTCTCTACATGAACGAACTGATCACATCGTTTATGACACTTCACAATATTTGTAATAATCATAAAGAAGGTCGTATTCAAAAATATATCCAAAAATAGGTACACAAACTAATCCAAGTATTATTGACGGTTTAGGCTATTTTACTCGAACTTGATCAAACTTATGTCTCCACATAAAGTCCAAGTATTCATGACAATGGCCAAGGGTTTGTAGTTTATTGGATTTGGAGTTATTAAACAATCAACAACACTTGTCTGAGTAAACTTTATATATATTTACTATTTAGAAAACTACGAGTTTTAGGACATACAACCCAACAAACTCCCATTTAGACTAATACTCCTAGTGGGTTACAACAAAGTTTAGCGATGTGAAAGATAACTAAATACAATAAACTAGAGCATCGCATACCAACAATTTCTTCCATTTGCCCTATTTATTCTACTCGTAGTCCTAAACTCTTTGTTAGGACACCAATTCTTAAAAGGACTTTATTAACGTAACGGGTTGGCACAACAGCTAAACGATGATCGAATTCTTCATTAAACGATATAAGTCAAACAAAGACTAGATGATCGATTACAGTTGTTATTCGATCGCATACCGAACTCTACAAACTATACATGATCACTGAGTAATACTAGACGATCGCTTACAAAACACTCCGTGATCACTTACAAACTACTACGCGATAGTTTACAAGATATTACATGATCGCTTACCGGATACTACATGATCGCCTGTCAAATACTATACGATCATTGAGCTCTGCTACTCGATCACTTAAAAGTAGAGGTAGACGATGACGACACACTACGATAGAGTCTTCACGATAGTAAAACCCGAACTCTCAATCTCAAGAGCTCACCTTCCCCACTCAAAATATGCAAACTTTCGTGCCTCCCTTTCTGTTTTTTTCTTCTTTTAAACACTCAACTTCTGAACAGAATTGAAAGTAAATTCAGTTGCGATCCCCAACCTCTATAACCGACTCAACCGTCGACGCTCCTTTAACTCCTTTATTCTTCCTTCTTAAATTTAGAGGCCTATTATTACCTCCCCCTCCAATCGAGTACCTCCCAAGTCGCCTCATGCTCCGGCAAGCCCTTCCACTTCACTAAAACTTCATGTCCTTGCTGTGATAGCCCAGGTCGAGAGCTCAAAACAACTTCTGGTTCTGACAGCCAAGTATGATTTTCATCGACTAAAGGGTCCACAGACGATTCCTCTCCTGGTTGTCCAACCAATTTCTTTAGCTGCGACACCTGAAACACTGGATGGATGGACACTGTTGTCGGAGGATTCAACTTGTAAGCTACTGATCCCACCCTGTCAACCACCTGATATGGCCCATGATACTTGGGAGATAATTTCACAAACTTCTTTTTCCGAACTGAAATTTGGTGATAGGGCCATAACTTAAGCCATAGCCAATCACCAACTTGAAATTCAACATCACATCGCTTCTTGTCACCAAACTTCTTCATTTTCTCTTGAGCCACCCTCAAATTGGTTCAAAGTCGCATTGGCAGTACAATCATCCCCATAGTAAATCTACACTAGGGGTTGTCGTCCATACACAATCTGAAAAAGGGAAAAGCCAGTCGAAGCATTATTCGTGTTCTTATACCAATATTCTGCCCAATGCAACCAGTTAATCCATTCTCTCGGTCACTCTACACAGAAGCACCTCAAATACATTTCCACGCTACGATTGACCACCTTTTTCTGACCATCCGACTGAGGATGATAAGTTATATTGTGATGGAGCTTGGGACCCGACAGTTGGAACAACTCTTGCCAAAAGTGACTTACAAACACCTTGTCTCGGACCGAGAAAATTGACTTCGGCACCCCGTGTAGTTTAACTATTTCTCTACAAAATGTATCTGCTACAATACTAGCATTGAAAAGGTGTTTCAAAGGCAAGAAATGAGCATATTTACTTAATCGATCAACTACCACTAAGATCACATCATACCCTCTGGCCTTCGGCAATCCTTCAATGAAATCCATTGATATGTCAGCCCATACAACATCAGGGATAGGTAATGGCATTAATAATCCAGCTGGTGACAAGGCCAACGATTTATTTTTCTGGCATACCACACACTCCTCCACATACCTCTTAACAACTCCCTTCATGCCTTCCCAATATAGTTCTCCTATCAACTCCTATGCCTATAGAAGATACAAGGTGTCCTAAAACTATTCCGTGAAAAGCTATGAAGTGACATGTTTCATAATTCAAAACCAAATTTGTTTCTATGCATCTTTTCAAAATCAAACTCAATAGTGCAAACAATCTTCAAAAGAATTACCATACACAGTAAAATCATCCATGAAAATTTCTATGCACTTTTCTACATAGTCAGAGAAAATGCTCATCATGCATCATTGAAACGTCCCTGAGGCGTTACATAGCCCAAATGGCATTCTTCTAAATGCATATGTACCATAAGTGATAGTAAAAGTATTCTTTCCTTGATCTTCCTGTGCTATTGGTATTTGATAAAATCCAGAAAATCGTTAAAAACAATAATATGGTTTTCTGGCTAACCGTTCAACCATTTGGTCAATAACAGGTATAGAAATGTGATCTTTTTTTTTTATGTTAACTGTTGATTTTTGTGAATTCTATTCATTTTCACCAATCGTTTTGCACTCTCATTTGGATCATCTCACCTTTATCATTTTTCACAATGGTCATCCCGGTTTTCTTCGGCACCACGTATATTGGACTTACCTATTGGCTATCTGACACTGGATATATTATTCCGACTATAAAGCTTGAGGATTTCCTTGTGAACAATTTCTTTCATGGTTGGATTTTGTCTTTTTTAAGGTTGAATAGTTGCCTTAGCTCCGTCCTCTAGAACGATTATGTGCATGCAAAGGGAAGAGCTTATCCCTTTGATATCATCTAAAGTCCAACCAGTTTCTTTCTTGTGGTCCTTCAATGTTTCTACAAGTGAGCATTCCTGAGAAGATGTAAGTTCTCTAGATATGATCATAACAAAAGTTTTTTCTTCTCTTAAGAAAACGTACTTGAGGTGAAAAGGGAGAGTCTTAAGCTCGATCCCTTAAACCTGGTTTCACAATATCATTATTGGAAGAATTATCATTTAAATCAAAATCATTCGAAGTAAAGAAATAGTCAATCGAAGAGTCATCATCGTTAAGATCAATGGAGGAGGCAACCAAACAATCAAATTTTCATCAATAGAAAACAACAATTCATCAAACATGTCACATGTATCTATGGAACAAAGAGACAAATATTCCTCAAGGAATTTCATGGCTTCATAAATGTTGAAGGATTTTACCTCTCCGTCAAATTCTACTAATAAAGACCCTTTATCTATGTCAATTCTAGTTTTTGCAGTTTTCATGAAGGGTCTACCAAGTAAAATATTAGAGGAAGAAGTAGAGTATTATATTCATATATTTTCAAAATGTAAAAATAAACAGGAAAGATTAATTCTCCAACTCTCAACAAAACATCCTCTACTATGCCTAGATGTTTGTTTATGACCTATCGGCTAGTTGTATGCAAACATTCGTTTTTTGTAGGACATTTAATTTAAGGTCTTCATAAACATTAAAGGGCATGACCTTTATTGAAGCACCTAAATCTAGCATAGCATGAGTGATAATTCTATCTCCTATTTTTCATGGCAAGGTAAGCATTCCCATATCTCTACATTTTTTGGACACGTCATTTTTTAGCAAAGCAGAGACATTCTTGCTATACTCTCTCCTCTTCCTTCCCTTGTCTTTTCTTAGTACGCAAGTCCTTTAAAAATTTAGCATACCTAGGTAATTGTTGAATAGTATTTGTTGAATACCTAGATATTAGTACACAACTCCTTGCTCTCTTGTTCTTTCATTACCTTTTATTGCTTCTTGGGAGGAGATTGATACGAGGTTGCATCTTGAGAGGATGAGTAGATTTCCTTACCGATTCTTAGAGTGATTGTGCTTACATTTGCATGCTCCGGTTGAGTGGGGAGCTTTCCAGATGATTTATTCTCAAACTTGTTACCACAGTTGCAAGTTGCGTGATTTGTGTCCCCAAGTTTAAGAAGCCTTGTCTAGTTTCTTGTTGGAAAGATTTTGTGTCTTGTTGAAGTTGTAAATTGTCCTTTCGCAAATTGTGGAGTTCTTGTTGAAATTTCAAAGAGTGGTCAACAAGGGATTTAACTACATCCTCGAGAGACATACCTGAGGAGCTTGAAGAAGATTGATTATGGTTCTTGAATTTCCCTTGAGATCCCTATTTTAAATTTGGATGATCTTGCTACCCTTGGTTATTAGTTTGCCCGGGGGGGTCGTACTTCCTTTGGAAACCTCCTATTGCATTCACTTGAGGTTGACCATGTGGGCAAGCTTCGGAGGCATGTCTTACAACACCATATGCTCCACATGTTTTAATTTGGGGAAATCCTCCTTGAGCAACCTTAGTAAAAAGGGAAACTAGATTAGATTTTTGAGTTCTCAACTCACTAACCTTTTTAGTTTAGACAACATCATATTCGAGAGTCCTTCATCAAAAATTCTGTGAATTTTCCGCCATGGTTGATATTAGCTCACTAGCTCCAGTGGGCATTTTGTCAACTAGAGCTCCATCGTCAGCTGCATCAATGTTTCTCCTCTCAGATGGAAGCAATCCTGAATAGAAATACTGGATAAGATATTGGTTAGAAATTTGATGGTGGAAAAAGAAGGCACAAAGTTTCTTATACCTTTCCCAATACTCATATAAGGACTCTCCTACGAATTGCTATATACCATATATTTCTTTTCTAATATTATTAGGCTTAGATGCAGGGAAAAAATTTTCTAAAAAAATTTTCTTAAGACAATTCCACGTGGTAATCGATTCCGCGGGCAAGTAGTACAATCAATCCTTCGCCACATCCTTTAAGGAGAAGGGAAAGGCTCTAAGATTAAGTTGATCTTGCATTACCCCGTGTGGTTGCATACCATCAGATACCAACTGGAATTCTTTCATGTATTTATGTGGGTTCTCACCTGGATTACCTCGAAAAGTGGGTAAAAGATGAACTAAACTGGGTTTCAATTCAAAAGGTACCGTAGTCTCCAGATATACCACACATAACAGTTGTTGAGTGTAATTCTGTTCGTTAAGCTCTCTTAACGTTTGCTCCCTCGTTTCACCCATAGTGTTTGTTTGTATTGGTTCCTCTTCATGACTCGATTCTTCAAATTCATCTTCTTTTCTTCTTGTTCTTTCCTTTAGTAGTCTCCTCTCCTCATGGTCGATATCTACAACAAAATCATAAAGCACACTCCGAAAGGAGCTGGTCATGCACAAAAGGATATTCTAATCAAACTAATTATTCTTTTATTTTTATTTCTTTTTCTTAAAAAAATGAATTCAAAGATTCTCAAAAGCCAATTGCATGATTCTCCAGCAACGATGCCAAATTGATCGGTGCAAAATATGTGTAATTAATTCTATCTTACCCAAGCGAATGAAATTTATAATGTTCTAACAACTACTAAAACTAACAGGTAGTTAAAATGGATGTAGGAGGTCGATCCCAATAGAGCCTCTATTAATTGGGGGGGTTGTTTGTAAAGAGGCTAAAAGCTAACTAAAATGCAGATAAAGGAAAATTGTAACACAAACTTACTATTTTGGTTAGAAGAGAGTTGATAGAAAATGATTCTTGGGAATTCTGGGACTAGGGTTAATCCCATCATTGTTCTTGAACAATTACTTGAAAACTTAATATTCCACAATCCAATAAGGAAAATTCTTTAAAGACCCATATAGCTAATTAACACGAATTACATCAATTGGCCCCACTGTAAGTCAAAAACACTTCCATAGAGCACTTATCATGTTCTTTTCTTAGATTTCTTCAAAGACATGAGTTATCAAGATTATGACATTCAAGAAACACAATAGAGTAAGTTTCAAGAATGATTGAATGAATGTTCCAATTAAGAATTTCAAGAGTTAAATTCCGACAAAGTCCTAATTAACTCAAGAAAACTTAATTTTGTAACCTATCTCACTATTATGCAATATTGCCAAGCAAGAATTACATACAAGAATTTAATGGAATCAGAGCATCTATTATCCTCCATTAATTTCTATTAAAATTCAGCCCAAAAACATTCAAGAATGAAGACAATTCAATAAAATATACTAAAAGAACTCAATAATTAAACCTACAATTAAGAGATCCCAAGAAAAAGAATTACCTGACCATAGAGATAAGAAGTCTTGAAGAAGTTCTTGAAGGTATGATGAATTCCTTGAAGCAATTCACTAGGGAATTGTAAAAGTTGCAAAAAATCTCTCATACAAACACAAAGTTTTGTAATTTTCCCTCTAATATCGTTCTAAACTCTCTATCAACTAAAAAGATGAATTTTCTCATTGTTCTCCCTGCTGAAAATGAAACAACTGAATTTATAACTATAGGTGTAGCATCGCGATGCCAAGGCTAACTTGCAACATTAAATCGTAAAAAAACCAAGAAGCATTGAGCTGCTCGATTGCACAAGGCATGCGCACGCATAGACAATTCTGTCAATCTCCAGAGCGTTGCAACTTTGGGTGAAGTGTTGTGACGCTGCCTTGTTTTTGCAGTAAATATGTGCATTTTGTCTTCAACCGTTGAGCTATCATCAGGCTCAAACTTCAGCTGTTATGATAGACTTGCAATTTCAGAAAATTGAGATAGAAGGGTTCTCTCTAGGTCTTGACACTCAATCTCAAAATTCTCTGAAATTCCCTTCAATTCATTCTCATTTTGGATCCCACAATCCAATCCAAGATCCAAGAGAATAGTAGGGAAGATCAGGTGGTGGTCTACAAGCATTTGCAATGAAGATTCAAGCTGGAACTGAAGGATTGAAGAGTTCTTCAAAGGTAACATGCTTTCTTGATTGCTAAAATTGATGGAATTAGAGTGCTTAAGGTCCAAATTGCTTCCACTTGTTTATTCTCAACACAAACACTTTAATTGATGATGATGAATTAATTACATTTACAATCTATGAGTTTTAGGGTATAAAATCCAACAAATGATTGCAATGATGGGAGGTCATTAAATCTCTATCTTATGCCCCAATTAATGGTCACTAAAAAGTTGAATGTACTTGCTACAGTGTGTCGTTAATGGCTTGTCAACTAAATTCGGATTCGACCGTCGTCAGCTTTCCGTCCCATCATGATTTATTATGCTTTCACCTTGATGCACTGTCTTTATGCAGCCACCTTCTTGAGCAGATCTTCGCAAGCACATACGATCACATAGCTTTGCGGTCACAATCTTCTAACGCGTTCGGGCGTCGAATCCTTTGGATCACGATTTTCTTTGCGCCAATGCATTTTCCTGCACAAAATAAGTAAATTGGCTTCTTTAATGTGATGGGCGTATGCGATCGCAATATTCTAAACTTAATGTTTTTGGACACGATTTTGCATATTTTTACCGTCGCATTCCTACATTGTTTTATATCTTTGCATTGTAATAATGTGCATTTTCGCCCGTTATCAGACTCCCAAATTTAAAACAATGCTTGTCCTCAAGCATAAACTAAAGATTTTATTTAGAGAGTCAGCCGCCTTTTCCTTACCTAGATTTCTCGAGGTGCCTTATTCAAATTTTATGAACCAAAATCTTCTCAATTTCTATCATGGTCTCTTCTTAAAATATTTCTAAAATTTAGGTACCGTATGTTTAACCTTCAAAAAGACTTTACTTGTTTCTAGGACATCGCATGATTTATTTCAGAAACTTTTTCAACTGGGGAGTTTTCAAATGATTTTTATCCTTGCGTAGTTTAAATATTCTTTTTATGACCTTGTGCTGAT
The DNA here is from genome assembly GCF_027475165.1 of Benincasa hispida. Taxonomy (NCBI): domain Eukaryota; kingdom Viridiplantae; phylum Streptophyta; class Magnoliopsida; order Cucurbitales; family Cucurbitaceae; genus Benincasa; species Benincasa hispida. Next base: position 57,194,661 of record NC_143478.1, read on the forward strand.
CCAAGTGCCTAGCCTTCGTTTTGGCTTGCCCCCACGAGTGTCATGCGAGTATAACTATGAGCAAGGCACTCTTTCTCAGTCTAAACTCATGCCCATTTGACAGCGGAGTTGCGATCACTTTATTTATGCGTTGATCACGATTCCTACCTTCGTTTTGGCTTGCCCCCACGGGTGTCATGCAGACATCCAACTATGAGTAGAATCCGATCTCAACATCATGAATTTTTTTTAAATGTCTAAAGGTAGCAAGGTTGAAAATAAATACCGGCACCCCCAAATTTAAACATAGCAATGTCCTCATTGCTGATAGAACGAAAGAATTCATGCGATGCTCTTAGGAAGTTTTGCAAAAGTCAGTTTGAAAGAAAGCTGATGGACCATTGACTTCTAGAAAGATTTCGTGAATTGACTGTCTTGAAATTGAGTTGATTCGAGTACATGCGATGAGAAATAGACGCATACACTTCATCATTGAAATCATAATTGGTATTGAAAAACAATGCAGTGACTATCTAAGGTAATCAACATTTAATGATTGCACCAACTAAAGAGGATGCGGTGATAAAATTATCAATGTTAAGAATGAGATGCGAAAGTGCAAAATTTGGAATAAACAAAGTCAAAGAAAGATACAACCCCCAAATTTGCTCTGTTGCCCGCATCATCTATGATCACATCCTTCTTTGTGGTGAGCTGATTTCTTTGATTGCGAAGGGCTGAAAGAACTGGTCGTGTGTTTTCGGTTATCGCGTAGCTCCACCGCAATCATTTACCATGATCGTTGCTAAAAAAACATTGAGAGGGTCAAGAATAATAAAGACAGAGTTAATTTTTTTTTTTTCAAATGATGGTGTAAAAAGGATATAAAATAGATAAAGGATATAAAAAGGTAGAGTGAGTTCATGAAATGAAGATTTAAAAAGGATACTTCAAAAAGATTGCGTCCCTGATGAGTTTGAATCGTATGATTACGCAAGGACTGCCCACTTCTTCTTTAGTCAGGATTTTCTTAGGTACATGGAGGTTTTCTCGCGATGCAAGTCTCCTTCGTGGTATATCTTGACTCTTTGCCCGTTCACTTTGAATGCGTCGGTCCCATCCTCATTGGATAACTCAATCGCTCCATGCAGGAATACCTCTTTGATTATAAATGGACCAGACCATCGTGATTTTAATTTTTCGGGAAAAAGTCGCAGCCGAGAGTTGTATAACAAGACCTTTTGTCCGACTTGGAGATTCTTCTCGCATAATTGTTTGTCATGCCAATGTTTTGTGCGCTCCTTGTAGATCTTGGCATTCTCATATGCTTAAGTTCTCCATTCGTCAAGCTCGACCAACTGAAGATTCCTTGCCTCCCCTGCGGTCTTCAAATCAAAATTGAGCTTTTTCACTGCTTACTTTGCTTTATGCTCCAATTCAAGCGGTAAGTGGCATGCCTTTCCAAACACCAGTGCATACGGGGACATGCCTATAGGTGTTTTATAGGTGGTCCTGTATGCCCACAAGGCATCGTCTAGCTTCATGGCCCAATCTTTGCGTGAAGGCTTCACCACCTTCTCTAGGATCAACTTGATTTCCCTGTTGGACACCTCAGCTTGACCGTTTGTCTGTGGATGGTATGCGGTGGTGACCTTATGGTGGATATTATACTTGAACAGAAATTTGTTGATGATGTTATTAACAAAGTGGGAACCTTCATCACTTATTATGGCACATAAGGTGCCAAAACGAGTGAAGATATTTTTCCTCAAGAACTTAGAGACTATCACCACATCGCTTACGACGCACGATACCACTTCAACCCATTTGGAAACATAATCGACGACCAACATGATGTATTTTGATCATTTGATGGTGAAAATGGCCTCATAAAGTCTATGCCCCATACGTTGAATAGCTCATATTCCAAGATAATATTCATTGGCATCGTATTCTTCCATGAAATGTTTCCCGTGCGTGGCACCTGCCACATTTCATTGCATATTCTCTTGCATCCTTGAATAAAGTTGGCCAAAAATATCCCCTTTGTACCACCTTTGCTAATGTGCGTTGGCCTCCAAAATGTCCACCATATGGTGAGTCATGACATTGAGATAGTATGCGCTGGTGAGCAGCTTCTGGTATGCATACCATGGTAACTCTTCAATTTTAAGGAAATTGTTCACAAACCAAATAATTCACCATATCTGCATACCATGGTAACTCTTCAATTTTAAGCAACTGCGCATCTGGGAAATTTGCATTCACCTCCAATTGGTTGCGGTCGACTTTCGAACTTTTTAATCGTGATAAATGGTCCGCAACCTGGTTCTCCATCCCTTTACGATCAATGATTTCCATGTTGAATTCTTCAAGGAGGAGAACCCATCGAATCAACCTCGGCTTTGCATCTTTCTTTGTCATTAAATATTTGATTGTCGAGTGGTTAGTGTGAACAATCACTTTGGATCCCAGCAAGTAAGCTCTGAATTTCTCTAGTGCAAAGATCACCTCAAGAAGTTCTTTTTCAGTGGTAGTGTAATTTGTTTGGGCGGGGTTCAAGGTTCTACTTGCATATGCGATGGGATATAGCATTGTTTTTTTCTTTTGCGCTAGCACCTCCCCCATCACATAACCGCTAGCGTCACACATCAATTCAAATGGCTTCGTCCAGTCTTGTGTGATCAACATAAGTGTGATTATCAATGCGTTCTTCAATATCTTGAATGTGTTGAGGCATTGTTCATCAAAGGCAAACGTTCTCTCGACCTCTAGCAACACACAAAATGGTCTAGCAATCTTTGAAAAGTCCTTCACAAAACGTCAATAAAATCCTGCATGCCCTAGAAAGCTCCTGACAGCCTTCACATTTGCCAGATGTGGAAGCTTTTCAATGGCCTCAATCTTCGCCTTATCCACCTCTAGCCCGTCCTTGGCGACTTTGTGCCCAAGGACAATACCTTCATTCACCATGAAGTGGCACTTCTCCCAGTTCAACACAAGGTTCGTCTCTTTACATCTTCTTAGTATCTTTTCCAAATTGTTTAGACAGACTTCATATGTTTGCCCGTACATCGAGAAGTCGTCCATAAAAATTTCCACTGAATCTTCAAGATACTCAGAGAATATGGTCATCATACACCTCTGAAACGTGCTCGACGCATTGCCTAATCCAAACAACATGCGGCGAAAAGCAAACATTCCGTAGGGGCAGGTGAATGTGGTTTTCTCTTGGTCTTTAGGAGCAATCATGATTTGGTTGTAGCCTGCATACCCATCCAAAAAGCAGAAGGAATCATTTTCTACTAGGCAATCAAGCATCTGGTCAATGAAAGGTAAGGGGAAATGATCCTTCTTCGTCACCGCATTAAGTTTGCGGTAGTACATGCAGATCCGCCAGCCAGGGATGGTCCTTATCGGTATTTATTCATTGTTTGCATTATGAACTACCAGCATTCCTCCTTTCTTGGGCATAAACTGCATGGGGCTAACCCACATGCTATTGGTGATTGGAAAAATAATGCCTGCATCCAACCATTTGATCACACTGCCTGGTCACACAATGAAAATGGAAACAATGTTAATCGAACCTCCTCAACAGAGATGTTTGGGAACACAAACATGTTGTAGATCTCAATGAAACTCCAGAGGTGGGCGTGTAGATCCTCGCCATGCCTACTGCCAAACTGTGCGATAGTTTGAATTATGTGCAGCATCACTGGTTTCATTTCGAATCTCGATCCATCAAGAGTTGGCCTCATGATTCCTGTTGAGAAATCATAGAGGTTGGGTGACACATAGTCCCGAATGAGCCTATTGCCATCGTTCGCCAATAGGATGGGATTCGCCATGATATTATTTGCATTTGGTGCTCCATTTTCTGGTTGTTTTGCCATGTTTGGATCTTTCTCTTGTTGTTGTTGATGGCGGGTGTTTCTTCTTCTTCTTCTTCATAAAGTTCTCTCAATCTTTTGGTCGTAATCGGGCTCAGGATTTTGCCCTTCACTCATACGACGCCCACTTTTTCCCTTACCTAAGGAGAAGCAGTGCATAGAGATAGAGAGTCTGCAAAGAAAATCAAAAAGTTACCATTAGCACAATGAATTGCCATAGTCCCCGGCAATGGTGCCAAAAACTTGATTTTTGTTGTTAATGCGATGAAATAATGGTGTAGAATGTGATGGTGAAATATGCATTGTGAATGCAAGTTTTCTTAGCAAGATCCAAGTATAAATCCTACTGAGTTGCCTAGTAAGCCTAGGGTCGAACACAGGGACTAGGGAAACAATATGTGATGGTAGTTTTTTATTACTTTGCGATAACAAATAAACAATGCGTTGGTTGGTATGTTGTTTGAATTATAAAGTTTATCCGGCAGAGTTAAAAAAAGAGTTAATAATACGAAAGATGTGATGAGTATATGGGGGAATGGGTTGAGAAGGGTTTTAGCTAACACTTCCTAAGATTGCGTTCATGTTATGCGATCATGCTACATACATACAATAGCAAGTCATCTCTCAATGAAAATGCTATGGCTTCTAGTTTTAGAACGCATGCGATGTATGCAATGATGTCTATAGGACCTACGTCTAAGCCTCTATTCTTGTCTATGCGATGATGAATGTCACACACATAAACAAGGCGATCGAATACTGCCATAGCCTATTTCTAGTGTGCATGCGATGTATGTTGGCAAACAGAGCTTATCTCTAAGTCTCTATCGCTTTCTTATGAAGATCTAATCTTGCTTTCTCATGTCTAGATTCTAACCTAACCCTTTCAAGTCTTAGGTTCTTTCTTTAGACTCTCTCTCGAGTAGATCTAAAGGGGTGATGGATGCAACATAAGACAAGATGAACTCATGCAATGAAGATCCTAGGTCATGCTAGCTAAGTACTTCTCAACCCATTCGAAAGTTTAGTTACTCATGCGTATTGTAAAGAGAGTGAACAGATGTAGAAATGGAAGTTCCATTCTATATATGAAATCGAAATATAGAATGACAATGTGAAATAAAGATAAAGAGCCTAATAGCAATTTCTTGCTTCCCAAGGCTTTTACAATGTTCTTCTCTATTCTGCTCAAAAGATATTCTTGCTCTCGTAAGAGTCGGCTCTTTCTCTGTTTTCCACACTCCCTGGCATTCTCTCAAGCTAATCAGGACGATCTTCCGGCGACTTTTTCCTTCTCTCGCTTCCACCTTCTAAGTATAAGGAAACTATGAACAAAGGCTAATTATCTTCTATATGGTGAACTCTCCAAGCTTGAGCGAACTGAATGAACTCCTTCAATGAAGGTGACCTTCGGTATTTATAAAGCTTCAGGGTGAAGAGCTTTTTCTCTCAAATGATTACACTGATGGGATGTCATTAGTTCTCTGTCTGATGCGCCGAATAATTGTCACCGAAAAGTTGAGTGTACTTGCTACAGTGTCGTCAACGGCTTGTCAACATAATTCGGAATCGATTGTGATCAGGTTTTTGTCCCATCGTGATTTACTAAGTTTTCACCTTGACGTGCCGGCTCTATGCAGCCACCTTCTTGAGCAGATTTTTGCGAATGAAAACAATCATATAGCCTTGCGGTCGCAATCTCTTAATGCACTCGGCCAATGCATTTTCCACACAAAATTCATAAGTTAGCTGTTTTTAATGCGATGGACTCATGCGATCGCAATGTTATAAACTTAATGCTTTTGGACGCAATTTTATATAATTTTACCATCACAATCCTTCGTTGTTTTCTATCTTTGCGCTATAATAACGTGCATTTCTACCTGCTATCACACCCCCAAATTTAAAATAATGCATGTCCTTAAGCATAAGCTAAAGATTTTCTCTAGAAAGTCGACCGCCTTCTTTCTTCCTAGATTTCTCAAGGTTGCCTTATTCAAATCTTTTGTACCAAAATCTCTTTAATTCTTATTCGGGTCTCTTCCTAAAATATTTCAAAAATTTAGGAACCGCAAGTTTAACCTTCAAAAAGACTTTACTTGTTTCCAGGACATCGCATGATTTATTTCATATAAAAAAAACTTTTTCAACTGGGTATTTTCAAGTGAATTTTATCCTTGCATATATATATATATATATATATATATATATATAACCTTGCGCTGATCCGAGTGCCTAGCCTTCGTTTTGGCTTGCCCTCACGTGTGTCATGCAGACATCCAACTAGGAGCAAGGCGCTTTTTCTCAGTCTAAACTCGTGCCCATTTGGCAGTGGAGTTGTGATCATTTATTTATGTGTTGATCATGATTCCTACCTTCATTTTGGTTTGCCTCCATATGTTTCATGCGGACATCCAACTACGAGTAGGTTCCGATCGCAACCTGATTTTTTTTTATAGTGCCTAAAAATAGCAAGGTTGAAAATGAATACCGCACCCCAAAATTTAAACGCAGCAATGTCCTCATTGCTGAAAGATTGAAAGAAGTCATGCGATGCTCTTAGGAAGTTTCATAAAAAGTCAATTTGAAAGAAAGCTGGCAGACCACTAACATCTAGAAATATTACATGAGTTGACTGTCCTAAAATTAAGTCTACTCTAGTATATACGAACAAATAGAGACATGTGTTTTGCCATTGAAATCATAATTGGCAAAGAGAAATAATGCGGTGACTTACTAAATTAATCAATGTGTAATGATTGCGCCGACTAAAGAGGATGCGATGATAAAATTATCAATGTTAAATTGATATGTGATAGAGAAAATTTTGGAATAAACAAAGTCAAGGAAAGATACAACTCCCAAATTTGCTTTGTCGCCCGCATTATTTGTGAACGCATCATTCTTTGCGGCGAACTGCTTTCTTCGATTGCGGTGGCGGAATAAGCTGGTTGCGTCTTTCATGTAGCTCCTTCACAATCGTTCACCATGTTCGTTGCAAAGAAAAAATTGAGAGGGTTAAATAAAAGACAGAGTTAGCAAAATTGTTTACCACAATTGTTCAACACGATCGCGACGCCATTCTTTTTTTTTTTTTGTAGTAATGCAAACAGAGAAATATACGATAACAGATAAAAGAAAGGTAACGAAAGTTCATGAATCATTGATAGGAAAAAGGATATTCCAAAATAATTATGTCCTTGATGAGTTTGAGTCGCATAGTAACGCAGAGACTGCTTATTTCAATCTGGGCTTTTTACGTCCAAGGCGGCTTCCTCTATTTTCTCAGTCTCTTGGGGTCTTGATTGCCTTAATCCGGAGCTTTTCCCCATTGACGTTCATTACGATCTCCCCCTTGTGCACATCAATTTGTGCGCGACCGGTCGAGAGGAATGGTCATCCCAATATGATGGGCGCATCTTCGTCCGCTTTATAGTCTAGAATGATGAAGTCTGCCGATAAGGTGAATTTATCAATTGAGACTGCAACGTCTTTCAACTCTCACTCGAGATGTATTCGGGATTTGTTCACAAGCAGGAGAGTCTCCGTCGTGGGCGTGAGTTTGCCCATATTCAATCGTTTGAAGATTGATAGCAGCATTAAGTTTATACTCACCCCAAGATCGCATAGTGCTTAACCAATGTAGACCCCTCCAATTGAGCAGGGTATCGTGAAGCTTCCTGGGTCGTGCATTTTTGGTAGGATCATAGAATTTTGCGTTACTGCCACTATAGCGATCTTTCCTTCATCATTTTGTTTCTTTTTCAATCCCTGCAGGAATGTTGGTCACTGTACTTCTTTCTTCGTGTTCTAAAGGCTTGAAGGTGGATGTAACTTCTCGGTTCATCTTCGAGGGCTCTTCTGAATCATATGTCAAGGGGTTCTCGATTGTTACCGCATTAGGGTTGGTTCTAGTGGGCTCTTCCCTTTCTTCTGCTGTCGTTTTTTCGCTTACCATGGAGACTGCTAGGAATTGTTCTTTCCTGTACCCCCAGAGTTTCGAGGGAGCTCAGTTGAGCTCGGTAGCGCTCCTTGCGGTCTACTTTTGAGTTCGCCCACAATCTGTCCTATCTGAATTTCAAGATTTCGGATGGACGTCGCTTGATTCTGAAGCACTATTTCATTCTTCTCAATATACTGCTTCAGCAAGCTCTCTAAAGATGAAGATTGTGGTGCCTGCGAACTACTGGCTTGATTTTGCGGTTGACCATTTGTTCATGGGAAAATCTTGGTGGCCCTTCCTTTTGAGCTATAGATTGATAGCTCTCTAAAGATGAAGATTGTGGTGCCTGCGAACTACTGGCTTGATTTTGCGGTTGACCTTTTGTTCGTGGGAAAATCTTGGTGGCCCTTCCTTTTGAGCTATAGATTGATAGCTTTGTTGTTGATTTTTCCACACAAAATTGGGGTGATTTCTCCACCCAAGGTTGTATGTATTGGACAAAGGGTTATTCTTTATGAAGTATATTGACTGCAGATTCCTTGGGCATTCTTCAATTAGATGTGCTTCTTCTCAGGTGACACAACTCATGGTTGTTTGAGCGATTGCATTGACTGGCCCTTTATGCGTTCCCGTGCTATTGATTGTGATGCCTTGTATTAGATTCATCATCGCGTTCATTTGGGTTTGTAGGGATGTGATGGCCCCGTTATTTGCGTCATTGTCCTGATTCCCAATCTTTGATCGCTTTCCCTCCAATCTTCGTGATTTTATAAAATGCAATCAAGTATATTTTTTGCACCATATGTTTTATTGAGCAGACCACCAGCTGCTACCACATTAGCAGTCGTCTGCGAAGCAGGGTTCAAACCATGGTAGAAAATTTCCATCTGTAGACAATCTGGTAAGCCATTATGTGGCAGTCTCTTACCAGGCTCTTAAACCTCGCCAAGGCGTCACTGAGCAATTCGTCAATATCCTGTTCAAAATTTGTGATCAGCTTCCTCCTTCTGGCATTTTCTGTAGGAGGAAAATACTTCTTCATGAACTTCTCAATTACTTGTTCCCATAATGTAATCTCCCTTGGTTCGAGAGAATAAGCCCATTTTCATGCCTGGTCACACAATGAAAATGGAAACAATGTTAATCAAACCTCCTCAACAGAGATGTTTGGGAACAAAAATGTGTTGCAGATCACAATGAAACACCAGAGGTGGGCGTGCAGATCCTCACCACACCTACAGCCAAACTGTCTCGCTGTTTGAATCATCTACAACATCACCGGTTTCATTTTGAATCTCGATCCATCAAGAGCTAGCCTCATGATTTCTGGTGAGAAATCATAGAGGTTGGGCAATGATAGTCCCGAATGGGCCTATTGCAGTCCTTCGCTAATAGGATGGGATTCACCATGATATTATTTGAATTTGGTGCTCCATTTTGTGGTTGTTTCACCATGTTTCAATCTTTCTCTTGTTGTTGTTGTTGGCGGCTGTCTCTTCTTCTTCTTCGAAAAGTTCTCTCAATCTCTGGGTCGTAATCGGACTCAGGATTTTGTCCTTCGCTCATACAACGCTCGCTTCTTCCCTTACCTAAGGAGAAGCAGTGAATAGAGATAGAGAGTCTACAAAGAAAATAAAAAAGTTATCATTAGCACAATGTATTGTCGTAATCCCCGACAACGACACCAAAAACTTGATGTGTGTTGTTAATACGATGAAATAATGGTGTAGAATGTGATGGAGAAATATGCGTTGTGAATGCAAGTTTTCTCAGCAAGATCCAAGTATAAATCCTACTGAGTTGCCTGGAAAGCCCAGGGTCGAACACAGGGTCTAAGGAAACAATATGCAATGGTAGTTTTGGATTACTTTGCAATAACACATAAAAAAATGCATTGGTTGGTATGTTGTTTGAAGTATAAAGTTTATACGGCGAAGTTGAGAAAAGAGTTAATAATACGAAAGATGCGATGAGTATGTGAGGGAACGGGTTGAGAAGGGTTTTAGCTAACACTTCCTAAGATTGCGTTCATGTTATGCGATCATGCTACATACATACAAAAACAAGTCATCTCTCAATGCAAATGCTATGGCTTCTAGTTTTAGAATGCATGTAATGTATGTGATGATATCTATAGGACCTATGTCTAAGCCTCTATTCTTGTGTATGCGATGATGAATGGCACACACATACACAAAGCGACCACATACTACCGTAACCTATTTCTAGGGTGCATGCGATCATGTTGGCAAATAGAGCTTAACTCTAAGTCTCTATCTCTTTCTTATGCAGATCTAATCTTGCATTCTCAAGTCTAGATTCTAACTTATCTCTCTCAAGTCTTACGTTCTTTCTTTAGACTCTCTCTCGAGTAGCTCTAAAGGGGTGATGGACCCAACATAAGACAAGATGATCGTATGCAATAAAGATCCTAGGTCATGCTAGCTAAGTACTTCTCAGCCATTCGAAAGTTTAGTTACTCATCCGTATTGTAAAGAAAGTGAAAAGATGTAGAAATGCAAGTTCCATTCTATATATGAAATCAAAATACAAAATGACAATGTGAAATAAAGATAAAGAGCCTGGTAGCAATTTCTTGCTTCCCAAGGCTTTTACACTGTTCTTCTCTATTCTGCTCAAAAGATATTCTTGCTCTCGCAAGAGTCGGCTCTCTCTCTATTTTCCACGCTCCTTGGCACTCTCTCGAGCTGATCAGGACGATCTTCCGGAGTCTTTTCCCTTCTTTCGCTTCCGCATTCTAAGTATAAGGAAATTAGGAACAAAGGCTAACTATCTTCTATATGGTAAACTCTCTGAGCTTGAGCGAATTGAACGAACTCCTTCAATGAAGGTGACCTTCAGTATTTATAGAGCTTCAGGGTGAAGAGCTTTTTCTCTCAAATGATTGCACTGATGGGATGTCATTGGTGCTCTGTCTGATGCGCTGAATAATTGTCAACGAAAAGTTGAGTGTACTTGCTATAGTGTCGTTAACGGCTTGTCAACTAAATTCAGAATCAACCGTCATCAGCTTTCTGTCCCATCATGATTTATTAATCTTTCACCTTGATGCGTCGGCTCTATGTGGCCATTTTCTTGAGTAGATTTTCGCAAACGCAAACGATGACGTAGCCTTGCGGTCGATATCTCTTAATGCGCTTGGATGTTAATTTCATTGGATCGCTTTTTCGCCTTGCGCCAACACATTTTCTACACAAAATACATAAGTTAGTTGTTTTTAATGCAATGGAAGCATGCAATCGCAATGTTATAAATTTAATGCTTTTGGACGCAATTTTATACACTTTTACCATCGCAATCCTTCATTGTTTTCTATCTTTGCTTTGTAATAACGTGCATTTCTGCCCGCTATCATCTGCTAGCGTCCATCCTATTGGTTTTATGTTCTTTCTCAGGATGCTCAGTAGTGCATGCTCTTTTTCTTCTTGAAGTGCAGAAGAAATTATTACTGACAGAGTTTCATATTGCCCCAGAAAAGCATACGATAGGTGGTTTGGCAAGGTTTTCAATTCCACTGTGGGTGGTTGTTCCAAGAATGGTTGTTATGTTTTTCTCTCTTCATTCAACGTCAGTTTTTATTCTTTGGTTGTTGTTTCAACGATTGCATTGCAAGTTACTATGGATGCCGTCGCATCCTCTCCTTCATCTTCATCTTCAGACTTTTCTTCATCATAGCAACTGGGTTCATTATCGGAATCTGTTAGGTCTTCTTCTTACGGATACTTCATGGCTTTAATAATGTCAAACCTGTGCTTCTTTCCATTCACACTCAGCGTGATCTCTCCCTTGTACACATCAATTTGAGCACGACCAGTGGATAAAAATGGTTGTCCAAAAATAATAGGTACATCCTTGTCTACTTCATAATCTAGGATAATGAAGTTTGCTGGTAAGATAAATTTTTCAATCGAGACCAGGACATCCTTCACCTTCCTTCCTGGATGTACTAGGGACCTATCAGCTAGCTGGAGAGTCACTGTCGTGGGCACCAGCTACCCCACATTTAACTGTTTAAAAATTGAAAGAGGCATTAAGTTGATACTGGGATCGAGATCGCAAAGCGCTTGACCAATATATATCCTGCCAATTGAGCAGGGTATTATGAAACTTCTAGGGTCACGCATTTTTGGTAGAATAATGGTGTTTGAGTTTTGTGTTAATGCCACCGTTGCAAACTTCCCTGTGCTCCTCTTCTTTGTCACCATGTGATTAAATTTTTTTGCATATTTTGGCATTTGTTCAATCGCTTCAGTGAAAGGGATGTAGATATGTAACTGTTTCAGCATGTCCATGAAGCGATGATACTGCACTTCATCATTTTTCTTCTTCTTAAGTCTCTGAGGGAATGGTGGCAGTTATATTTTCACGGTTCCCTATTCCATAGGCTTAGAAGTGGACGCAACTTCTGGTTCCATTGTCTACTGTTCTTCTGGTTCTTTTTGTGTCAACGGGGTCTAAGGTTCCATCGTAACTGAAGCAGTCCTACTCGGCTTCTTCTTCTCTTCTGCCATTGTCTTTCTGTTTGGCAAAGTCACAACTTGACATTGCTCCTTTCCCGTATGATAACTTGTAGAAATACAAGTTATTTATATCATCTTACTTAGAATATGCGGCAATAGGAAGGAAATGTTGCATCAAACATATTAAAATTAGCTTAGAAATGCAAAAAAATTGTAAATGTATCAGAAACACACCCGCTGACCGCATTAGGATGGCAAAAAGGATGTCCAAATCTTTGTTTTGCAGGAAACAAGTATCACTGCATGCGATGATTGCTCGTGAACAAAAAGAGCATCACATCTCGGGGATTTTGTATCATCGCATGCGATGATTTCTTGTGGACGAGAAGAGAAACGCATCTCGGAGATTTTGTATCACTGCATGCGACGACTGATCGTAGACAAAGAAGAGCAATGCATTCTCGGGGATTTCTGAAATTGTACATCTTTTCTGATGTAACCTGACAAATAAAACGTGGAGCAAAGCAGACATTCTCACCATGCCTCGACAGGAAAAAGTAACTTTTCAGAGCGGGACCATTGATGCAGGAGGTGCTAAGGTCTATAAATAGCTACATCAACACTGAGCAAAAACATACATAGAGGAAGAGACATAGAGAAGAAATCACATGGAAAAAGAGACATTCTTCCCTCAAGAACTCTCCTGAGAAGGAAGTTCTCCACCTCATTCCTCCATCACATCGGCAAGCAAAATAGCTCTGATCGGGATCTGTACCAAGACATTGACACGTTGCACTCATTTATCTTCATCTCTCTGTTCACCATAACACATTCATCTTCTACTTCTCTCACCATGAGTAATTAAACCTCCAGGGTGTGGGGGAAGGATTGAACGAGTAAGTCAATCCATGTTGAAGAAGTCGACTAAGTTTAGTTAACGCATGCTCAATGACATCTTTATCTGTGAGAGAAGAAGTGAAGATGCTAATCCACCTCTCGAAATAAGGTTTATAGAATGCATTAACTAATGCAAGAAGTATTTCTAGAGATGGAAACAACCTTGCGTTTACAAACGTTCATCCCTGATCATCATAGAGATATGGTGACGCAGGCGATAACCGAGAGGTGTATGCCAAGGGAAGACAAACTTAGTGCGTCCTCAACGGGACTGACAAACTTGCGATGTTCTTTCCCCAAACTCGTTCTCACTCTGATTCGATTCACAAGACTTGCCATCGCATTCCACAACTTCAGATTAATTTACCTGTTTATTTATTTACCATTGCTTTTTACTATTTACCTGCTTATTCATTTATCATTGCATTTTACTTTTCAGCAACTCACAATATTAATTTTAATTATGGTCGCATATATCACATCATTGTCACATTAACATCGCAATCCACATGTTCGACCTCGAATCACCGTGAGAAACTTGCGGTGGAATTATACTTGGTTCCAACGCAAGAAAATTTGTGACATGCATACACTACATGAATGCATTCTGCAGTGTTTTGTAGCATCGCATATATTATCTAGAAGCGTGATTAAGACAACGCAACGCATATCATACACATCATCAGTCTTTTCGGTGGCATTACATTCGCCGCAAAGCAACAAGCTTTTGACCCACAACAAGTTTTTGGCGCCGTTACCGGGGATTGGCAACTTTAGTGCTGATAATTTTGTGATATTGTGCAGGACAGATTTTCTGGAGTACAGTGTGCTTGAGCGAAAGCAGCTGACAGTGCATGAGTACTGGAATGGAATCAGAATTCAACATCAACCCAGAAATCGAGAGAACCTTTGGTAGGAGAGCACACCAAAATCGGAATAGGCGTCCCAAAGATATGGCGAACAACAACGATGAGAGGCCCAATGTAAATCAAGGAATGAATCGGCCACCGCAAGACCCAGTCTTCTTGGCTGCTGATCGCAATATTCCTATGAGGAACTATGCAGCACCCAATTTATATGATTTTTTCGCCGGGTATAGCAAGACTTACAGTGGAAGAAAATGCTAGGTTCGAAATTAAACCTGTTATGCTCTTGATGATACACAACGCGGGTCAATTTGGGGGCTTGAATGGAGAAGACCCGCATGCACAACTCACCAGTTTTTTCGAGATGTGCAATATATTCTCCATTCCTGGCGTGACACCAGAAGGCATCAGACTCTAGCTATTTCCTTACACACTCAGAGATGAAGCTAAGAAGTGGTCCCATTCCTTGGAACCAAATAAGGTTAACTCCTGGGATAAGTTGGTGGAAAGATTTATGAAAAGATTCTTCCTTCCCCCCGTTAACACAATAAGACGACGGGAGGCACTAAATTTTGAACAAGCAGAAAATGAAACTTTGAGCATCGCATGGGTGCGCTTTCGACGTTTGGTGAGAACTGTCCGCATATTGGGATTCTTGATTGCGTCCTCATGGAAACTTTCTATAAGGGCCTGGATAGAGCAACGCAAGCAGTCGTAGACGCCTCAGCAGCAAGGGGGTTTATGAACAAAACTTATACTGAAGCAAAAGTTATACGAGATCGCATATCGCAAAATACGAATGATTGGGTTGATGATGGATACAGAGGCAGAGATATGGAACGAAGGAAAACCAACAAAGCCATTGTACCAGTGGATACAATGACCACGCTGGCCACCTAGATGGCCGCAGTTACCTCGCTCCTATAAACTATGGCCATAAATTAAGAAGCTCTCTCTCAGAATACAGTGCCAGCCAATGTGCTGACGCAAGTGGCAGCAGTAAGCTGTATTCAATGTGGAGAGGCTCATTCAGTGGAAGCCTGCCTATCCAAGCAACAATCTGTATACTCGATTCAAAATACAACCCCGATTGGAGGAATCATCCCAACCTCAGTTAGGGAGGAAACACTGACAAGGGAGGCCAAAGGAATATACAGACCAATCATTCAGGGAATAGAGGAAATCCCCCAAGTTTTCATCACCAAGGGCAAGGTCAAAATAATTATCAGAAAAAACAACCTCACAACCAACCTTCTTCATCCAACATTGCACCAAATTCATCGTACTTAAAGTCACTGCTTAAAGAGTACATAGAATGATGTGCTCATGCAATCGCAACATTGCATCAAATGCAGCTTGCAACCGAATTGAAAAACAGAACACCTGATACACTGCCCAGCAACTTAGAAGCACCTGAACCTAGTCTGATCGCCTGCAGGAGCGCTTGCAGTAACATTGAAATTTTTTTTTAAGCCGCATCCATATAAACTATCTTTGCTGCTTTATTACTATCTTTTTTGCTTTGATAAATTAGTTTCCCTTTCACTCTATTTGCGTTGACTATATTGAAATGAATGAATGATTCCTGTGAACATCACAATAGCTTATCATTATGATTTTGGGATAAGCATTGCGATGACGGTTATACAATGCGATGTCGGATGTGCATTGCGTTGACGAGTAGGCATTGCGACGATGGGTATGCCTTGCGCCCATCTTCCATTTAACAAAAAAAAATTGAAAATAAAATTTTCAGAGAAGGTAAACGTACGAACGTTTAAACTCCCGAGGTCCATTATTGCGTAGCAGATAAAAGGGCATCTTTGTTTGCTAAGTCATAATGGAGAGGGGCGCGGCAGGCTTTTTGGATTACCAAGGCTTGCCGAACGCAAAATGATATGCATTGGGCCTTCCAAGGCTCAACCTATAAATCCCCCCTCAGCCTCATCAACAAGAGTACTTCCGCATTCTTTTCACGCAAACCTCCCTAAAACCCTCTGCACTCAAACCCTACCGTCCGTTCTTCCTTACCCAAAAAAAGCACCACTCTCTTTTTCTCCCTTCACCTGAACCCATGGCCAGACAATCATCACATTCTTCTTCCATACCATCATCCCCATCCAAAGCCCCAGTCTTCGCATGGGAGGCAGCCTTCCTCGCCTCCAGTCGCCGCCTCGCCGCCCAACCCAAACCAATCCCCATAATTGTCGAAAAACCTAGGCGAAAACCTTTATCGTCAACATCTCCGTCTACCCACCGAGAGGGGCCGAAAACGGAGAGTGCCCCTGCCACCAGTATTGAGATGGTGCTCCCACTACCTCCGACAAAAAGTGAACAGTAGAGAAAGGACAACAAAGAGGTATTTGGGAGCATCTTAAGTTATTTAGAGAAGGGCGGGCGGTTGCCGGAAATAGGAGTGGTGAACCAGCCCTTGCCGTTGGAGGAGGATATGGTTTCGGCATCGCGGAGGATTGCCCTCTCAATCCTAGATTCTAAGAAGAATGCCCCGACAGACTCCAATGAGGGACCCATTAGGGCTGTCGTGGAGGTCGTGGAGGCACGAAGCAGCCCGAGAAGGAGGTGGAGAAGGGAATCGATGAACAACGGGTAGAGAAAGATGAAGTTTCCCGAAAGGAAAAAGAAAAAAAGGAGAAGAGGAGAAGTGAGAGAAGGCAACGTAAGCGGGAAGACAAGCGCCTGAGAAAAGAGAAATAGTGGAGGAAAAGGGCAGAAAGCCCGGATTTCGAGGGAGAATCCACCACCGCAAGGGTGAAAGTGGGGATGTTAGAGCAATTTGGACCATCAACGCAACAAAAAACCTCATGGCCGCATTCAAGATTAGTTGCATCGGAGGCTCAACTCCGCGGTTCTAACGACAAAGAAGATCCTGACATCTCCCTACTTATGCAGCGTCGCAAGGGGAATGCGTCGCAAGGGTCCACAGAAGACCCAACAATAAATGAGAGCATAGAGGAGAGAGAGCAACAAAGGAGGAAAACTGAAGAAGAAAGAAGAAAAAACGGCAAAGGCGCGCCAAATCATCGCCTCAGCCGAGTTGGTTAGACGGCTATATGACTAGAAGGTTTGCCTTGTCAATGGAAGGGTGGAAGAGGAAGAGAATAGAAGGCTCAAGGATGAGCAGCGCATTGCGCTCGCCTCCGAGAAGTTTGAAAAAGAAATGCAAAAAGAGGAGGAAGCGAAGAGGAAAGAGGAGGAAAAGGAGTTGCGCTGCAAAGCCAAAATTCAACGCAACAAGGAGCTAAAAAGAAAAGAGAAAGAAGAATTGGAAAGGGAAAAACAAGAGCAAGGAAAGGAACGGGAACACATTCAACGACAAAAATTCCGCCTCGCGTCTGCTCAAGAAAAAGGAAAAGAGAAGGTAGAAGGCAGCGAGTCTTCGCCGACCAGGAGGCGTCCAAAGGTCAGGAATGAAAATGATAATTTATTGATGGAAATAGGCTTCTTCCCTGCACTGGCCTCACTACTAGATCTTGTCATCAGTATCATAGTGGAACATGGATGGGAAACTTTCTGCCAATGCCCATCCATAGTCATCCCAGTGGTAGTGAGGTTCTTTTACCACGGCTGGCTCCACGACACCAAAGATGCAGTGCTCGTTGATGGGAGGGCAGTGCCTTTTAGCGCCTAGGACATCAATTAGCTCTATCAGTTGAAGAATTTCTCGAAAGCATCGGGCAACAAATTGATTGACGATCCTACTAAGGAACACATGGAAGACGCATTGAGAATATTGGCGCAACCGAGCACTAATTGGACGGTGTCCTTGACTGGCATTAAAACCCTCGTTTCCAACCATCTGCTGCCAAAAGCACGACTTTGGGTCTACTTGTTGAAAAGACGACTCATCCCAATCTCTCATGATAGGACAATTTCAAGGGATAGAGTCCTGGCTGCATATTACATTACGCGCGGCATACCGATCGACGTGGGCAAAATTCTTGTGAGGAAAATTAGAGGTTATGTAGGCCGCATCAGAGGCCAATACTTCTTTCCATGGACTGTCTCCAGCATATGCCTATCTGTGGGCGTTGGCATTTAAGAAGAGCTGATGACAGAAGTCCATGGCCTTATCAGCACAAAAATCCTGAAAGTCCTTCTCAAGGATTCACCGCATTGCCCTGAACCTCTACTCAAGTGACCCCTCATTGATCTGAATGCGCCGCAACCACCTAGACCTAAAAAATGGCGACGCAATAACAAAGGAAAGGAAATAATCCAAGGCAGTGCATCACATCAGCCAACCAATTAACCTTTGGAGGATCCCTTATCCTTAGTCATTCGACCACCAAGTCCAACCACTGAACTCTTTTCCTCTTCCCAATCATTGTACAAACCTCATTCTTGCTCTCGACTCCAACCCCCTATCCCCCGCAACATCCATCAACCATCCATCTCCACCATACCTTTCCCCTCGAACATCGCCTCATGTTAATGACCTAGACGGTTTGGGTGCAGGCCCTTCCACTTAGCCCTAAACCGACGCAGGTGAGACATCGACGGCACCACCCCCACCGTATCCATCGTTGCTGCCTTGGAGGATATGCGGGGCTTCTTATCCCACGAACTCTCCTCATTCCACCAAACCCTGATGGAGTTGCGAGAAAGCAACGTAGAGTTGCACTAGGCGATGATCAACATTCAATGTAATATCTCTACTCTTCGCCTGAATAAGAGGCAATTAACAGAACGCAACCACGAGTACTTCAACTTCTTGATCGCATACTTACGTGGTTTCGTGGTTCCTCAACATCTGCAACAGCCTCTTTTCTTTCAAAAAGCACCGCCTGAAACTGCTCCTCCGCAACGTTATCCCCACAATGAGCCCCCGCTGCAAGTTTAAATTTGGGGGTGTACCACCTTCTTCCCTACCTTTTTATTTTCTTTCTTCAATTATATTTTTTGAAATTTTTGGTGTTTGCGGCCATCACAATTTTTTTTGTACTTAGTTAATTTGTATATATATCATTCCTTATTTCTTGGCCTCTTTATTTATATCATCCTTTGTCAATTCTATGCAGTAGTTCTTTTTTTCTTTTGTGCCATTTACTTACGCTGCTATGATGAGTATTATGCGTAACCTTAGCACAATTTCTTTATATATCGCATTTTCTACCTAACACTTAGACAATTCATCGCAATAGTTTCAACTTGACCTTCTTTAGCACAAGACTCTACTCAAACCTTCTTCTCAAACTTTTGACTAAGTGTTTTGTCTTTTCTGTCCAAAACGATGCAATGAGGACCTTGTGACCCTCTAAATTTGGGGGTGGAAAGGGTCTGAGTAGATGCGTTCACCTTCAAACAAATGCGTTCCTTAAAAGAAAAAAAAAAAAACTCCGCTGTCAGCGTAAGGGAAAACCCCAAATTGATAAGAGTTAAGTCATGAAAGGAACCTGCTCGTAGTTGGATGTTCGCATGACACCCGTGGGAGCAAGTGGTGACGTGAAATTAGCCGTTAAAGACTTGATGCCTAAAATTATGTGGGACGCAATATGCGATGCATGTCTTAGGTTATGCGTTTATACTCATGTGTCGGTGGTCATGCGTTAGAATGAAAATATGTATTGCTCTGATATGCGATGACCATGCGTTCCCGTCACAAGTTTTCTTCCGCTCATGCCAAGTATAACGCGAACGAAGTTTCTCGGGTGATCCGAGGTCGAACTCAGGGACTTGTAGCTAGATGTATGCGGTAATGTGTTTGCGACGGATGAATAAAAGAATGATGGAGGGTATAAGCTAATAACTACTACTCCTAACTAGTAGACAAAACATTGGAAGTATGAATGAGAGGTAGAGACACGACAACTGTTGACACGTAGTAAAATGTATAGAAAATAGATAAAATGTGAGGATATCTTCATCACAACCCTAAGCTTGACCGCAAGGGCAACCTCTGCCAACGCAAGCTATGAAATCATGCTACACACACTTGAGCCTATTTCTAGGATGCATGCGGTGTATATGCGACGTGTCGAGAGGCCTTATTTCTAAGTCTTTATTCCTGCTCATGTGCTTCCACACATAAACAAGATGACCGCATACCACCGTATCCTACTTCTGGACGCATGCAGTATCCCATTTGTAGGGTGCATACGCTGTGTAATAGCAAACGGAGCTTATCTTTAAGTTCCCCATTCTTTCTTATGCGTTCCAATCCACTCTCTCGAGTCTTACATTTGGTTTTTAGACTACTATTCCAAGTATGCCTAAATGATGAATGATGCGCTCATATGACAAGGTTATTGCATAAACCTTGCTGACGTAAGATTATTCCTATCTCTAGTGAATACTTTCTTACATTGCTTAATGCGACCAACCACTTACCCTTTCAGGCAGTTAGTTGTTGTTGACTTTACTCATAGACAAGCGTTGCGTCCGCCTATAGACAGATGTTGCTACAGCTTCACACTAAGCAAATAAGGTTTTCTCACAACACTCATACAACGCATACCTCCCGGTGGTTTGCTACATGCTTCATATTCCTATGTTGCATGATTAAGTATGCGATACTCTAACAATTTCACTAAGTGATGCAATGAAGATTAAGGATGGTAAGTAAATGAAGATGGAGATGGAATCGAAGGAAATATAGAAATGCATTGATCACAAAATGTATTCATTTCATAAGCCAAAATGTAATACAATACAATATAAGAAAAGAAGAGAAATGGAAAAGGTTGTCGATGGTGCCATGGAAGGGCGGTGGAGCTGACTCTTTCGAGATCTAACTCTACGAAGGCTCCGATCTCACTCGGAATGGATGAAGGAGATGAAGAACTCTCAAGCTTTCTTCTAACGCTTTGGTCTGGATCACAAGGGTCCACCCGAAGGTAGAAACTTGGATGATTTGAAATTCTGCACATTGGCTTCTATTTGTAGAGGTTGTTGCCGATAGCATTAATGAACCTGCTCTGATTCTGACGTTCGCGGCACGATGGTCCTTTTCTGAATCTCTACTGCTAACGGCATGGTAGGTGAAATGTCAACATCATCTTTTGATTCTCCCGAGATATGCGTTAATGTTTCCATTCCACCAACCTTGCGTTCATCCCGCTATTATGGTTATCATCGTATAGTTGCAATCTTGTGATGACCGCAATTTCTACGCGATGACCGCAATCGCTTGACGATCACAAATCCTATGCAATTGACGCATGCGGTTGATTACCGCAACACAAATGCGTTGAATGTATGCGTTCGCCTTTGCGATGGAGAAATTCTCTACATGCGGTCGTCTTTGCGATAGCCCGGCTTCCGCGTATACGTCTGCTTCCTGCGTTAGCTACAAAGATAGACAATTGAACGCATAATAATACATAATAGTGGGTTAGCCGAGATTCTTAATGTTAAACGACGCAAACTCATTTTCTCATGAATTTCTAACATATTCACCGCATATTGCACTTAACAATCCTCATAATTCTAAATAAAAGGCCTAAGATGACGTGCACTTCTGCCCATCATCAGCAAGCCAAAACGAAGGTAGGTTACCAGGATCGAGAAAAAAAAAAAAGGAGAAAACTCCACTGACAAGCTAAAGTAAAAACTTGGCTAAGGGACATAAGTTGAATTTGAGCCTGGTACACAACCAAAGTTGGATGTTCGCATGACACCCGTGGGAGCAAGCCAAAACGAAGAATGTAGCCATGATCAACCATCTCTATGGTAAAACAAAAACTAGACTATAACATGAATGGCGCATTTCGTTTATTTTAGAAAAAAAAAATATCTTTTCAAAACAAGAAGGGAACTTTGAGTAGAGGTTTGTCTAAGGTAAGACTAAAGTAAAGCATGCTAAAGAAATGTTCAAAGGATAGAAGGAACTAGTGATTTTGAGAAATTATGTAGAGGAAAAGCATTCTGAGTAGCCGATCAGCACAAAGCAAGGACAGAACTTGAGCAAAATCAGAAACACACCCACTGATCGCATTGCGATGGCAAAAAGGATGTCCAAGTCTTTGTTTTGCAGGTAATAGGTATCACCGTATGCGATGATTGCTCGTGGACAAAAGGAGCAATACATCTCGGGGATTTTATATCACCACATGCAAAGATTGCTTGTGGACAAGAAGAGCAACGCATCTCGACGATTTTGTATCATCGCATGCGACGACTGATAGTAGACAAAGAAGAGCAACGCATTCTTAGGGATTTTTTAAATTGTACATCTTTTCTGATGTACGACATGACAAGCAAAACGTGGAGCAGAGCAGACATTTCCACCAAGCCTTGAAAGGAAAAAGTAACTTTTCAGAGCGGGACCACTAACGTAGGAGAAGAAATCACATGGAAAAAGAGACACTCTTCCCTCAAGAACTCTCCTGAAAAGGAAGTTCTCCACCTCATTCCTCCATTACATCTCTGTAACAAATGCTTTATCTTTACCAGTTAATATCATTATCATGTTCATCTTCATCTCTCTGTTCACCATAACGTATTCATCTTCTACTTCTCTCGACATGAGTAACTAAACCTTCACTGTGTGGGGGAAGGATTGAGCGAGTAATTCAATCCATGTTGAAGAAGTCGGCTAAGTTTAGTTAACGCATGCTCAATGGCATCTTCAACTGTGACAGCAAAAGTGAAGATGCTAATCCACCTGTCGAAAGAAGATTGATAGAATGCACTAACTAAAGCAAGAAGTATTTCCAGAGATGGAAACAACCTTGCGTTTACAAACGTTCATCCCTAATCATCATAGAGATATGGTGACGCGCGCGAACACCGAGAGGTGTAAGCCAAGGGAAGTCAGAACCTTAGTTGCTCCTCAACGAGATTGACAAACTTGCGATGTTCTTTCCCCAAACCCGTTCTCACTCTGATTTGATTCACAGGACTTGCCATCACATTCCACAACTTCAGATTTATTTACCTGCTTATTTATTTACCATCGTATTTTACTATTTACCTACTTATTCATTTATCATCGCATTTTACTCTTTACATCACATTTTACTTTTCAAAAACTCACAATATTAATTTTGATTATGGTCGCATATATAACATCATTGTCGCATTAACATCGTAATCCATGTGTTCGACCTCGGATCACCTTGAGAAACTTGCGGTGGAATTATACTTGGTTCCAACAAAGAAAACTTGTGACACGCATACACTACATGAAGACAATGTAACATATATCATACACATCATCAGTCTTTGCGGTGGCATTACATCCACCACAAAGCAACAAGCTTTTGACCCACAACACCGTACTCCTTGGGTTATGCGGGAGCTCAGTTGAACTCGGCAACGCCCCTTGCGGTCTACTTTTGAGCTCGCATGCAATCTTTCCTATCTGAATTTCGAGATTGCGGATTGAAATCGCCTGATTTTGGAGTATTGTTTCATTCTTCTCAATATACTGCTTTAGTAAGCTCTCCAGAGATGATGCTTGCAGCGCCTGTGAACTACTAGCTTGATTTTTTATTGACCGTTTATTCTGGGAAAAATCCTAGTGGCCCTCCTTTTTGTGCCATCCGTCAAAAATTTTGTTGTTGATTTTTCCACACAAAATTGGGGTGGTTTCTCCACCCAGGATTGTAAGTATTGGAGAAAGGATTGTTCTTTATAAAGCATATAGATTACGGAATCCTTGAACACTCTTCCATCGGATGGGCTTCTCCGCAAGTGGCACAACTTGTGCTCATTTGATCGATTGTGTTGGCCTGCCCTCTATGCGTTCCTGGGCTATTGATTGAGATGCCTTGTATCAGATTCATCATCGCAATCATTTGATTTTGTAGGGATGCGATAGCTCTATTGCTTGCACCACCTTCTTTAATTATGAGTCGTTGATCGCTTTCCCTCGAATCTTTGTGATTCTTTAAAATGCGATCAAGTATATTTTTAGCCTTGTCATATGTTTTATCAAGTAGACCTTCAGCTGCTGTCGTGTTGGCTGCCGTCTGCGATGCAGGGTTCAAACCGTGATAGAAAATTTCCATTTGGAGACAATCAGGTACGTTATTGTGCGACAATCTCGCACCAGTCTTTTAAACCTCGCCCACGCATCAATGAGCGATTCGTCAATATCCTGTTCAAAATTTGTCATCAACTTCCTCCTTCTTGCATTCTTTGTTGGGGGGAAGTACTTCTTCATGAACTTCTCAACTACCTTTTCCAAAGATATTATCTCCCATGGTTCGAGAGAATAGTCCCACTTCCTTGCTTGGTCGTACAGTAAAAATGGGAATAATGTTAGTCGAACCTCCTCAGCTGAGATGTTTGGGAACACAAAAGTATTGCAGATTTCAATAAAACTCCTGAAATGGGCGTGCGATCCTCGCCACGCCTTCCACCAAACTGTCCGGTCATCTGAATCATTTGCAACATAATCGGCTTCATCTCGAACCTCGATCCCTCCAAGGTTGGCCTCATGATTCCTGTGGAGAAATCATAGAGGTTGGGCGACGCATAGCCCAGATGGGTCTATTGTGGTCTTTCGCCAGGAGAATAGGGTTCGCTATGATATTATTTACGTTTGGTACTCCGTCTTATGGTTGCTCTACCATGTTGGGATTTCTCTCTTGTTGTTGTCGGCGTTATTTCTTCTTCTTCTTCAGAAAATTCTTTCAATCTTTGGGTCATAATTGGGCTCAGAAGCTGCCATACGACACCCGCTTCTTTCCTTACCAAAGGAGAAGCAGTGCACAGAGGTTGAATGCTGCAAAGAAAATCAAAAAGTTACTGTTAGCGCAATATGTACTTTCGTAGTCCCCGACAACGGCACCAAAAACTTGAGCATTGTGAATGTGATGAAATAATGGTATGAAATTGCGGTGGTGAACTATGCGTTGCACATGCAAGTTTTCCTAGTAAAACTCAAGTATAAATCTTACTAGGTTTCCTGGTAAGTCCAGGGTCGAATACAGGGACTACTGAGTTACTTATGCGACAGTAAAATTTTGATTCTTTTGCGGTGACAAAAACAATAAGTTGGTTGATATGTTGTTTAAAGTATAAATCCTATGCGGCGGAGTTGAGTAAAGAGTTAATGACAGCGAAAGTTACAATGAGTGTGCGGGGAATGGGTTGAGAAGGGATTTAGCTAACACTTCCTAAGATTGCATTCAAGTTATGCGATCATGCTACACACATACAACAACATGTCATCTCTCAATGCAAATGCCATAGTCCCTATTTCTAGGATGCATGCGATGTATACGATAATGTCTATAGAACTTATGTCTAAGCCTCTATTCTTGTCTATGTGATGATGAATGATACACACATGCACAAGGTGACCGCATACTATCATATCCTATTTCTAGGGTGAATGCGATGCATGATAGCAAACATAACTTATCTCTAAGTCTCTATCTCTTGCTTATGCAGTTCTAATCTGACTCTCTCAAGGCTAGATTCTAACATGACTCTCTCAAGTCTAGGTTCTTTCTTTAGACTACTCTCTCAAGTATCTCTAAAGGGTGAAGGGCACATACATAAGACAAGATGATCGCATAAAATGAAGATCTTAGGTCATGCTAGCTAAGTACTTCTCAACCCATTCAGAAATTTAGTTACTCATGCGCAATGTGAAGAGATTGAACAAATGTAGAGATGCAATTTCTATTTTATAAATAAAATCAGAATACAAAACGACAATGGAAAGTAGGGATAGGAAGCCCAGTAGCAATGTCTTGTTCCCCGAGGCTTTTACACTGTGTTTTATTCTACTCTGCCCAAAAGAATGTTCTTGCTTTCACAGGTGTCGGCCCTCTCTCTGTTTATAGTGCCTCCCAGCAGTCTTTCGAGCTACTAGGAGTGATCTCTCGGCGTCTTTTGCTCTTCGCTTGCCTCCACCTTCTAAGTATAAGAATTAAAGACTAACGACTATCTATGATCTATCTTCTATATATATGGCGAACTGTGTATATTTTGAACTAGAACTCCGAACTATTTTTTCCGAACTAACTTTGATGATGGTGGCCTTCGGTATTTATAGATCTCAAGGTGAAGAAGCTTTTCTCTTAAATGATTGCAATGATGGGAGGTCATTAAATCTCTGTCTGATACGCCGATTAATGGTCACCAAAAAGTTGAATGTACTTGCTACAGTGTGTCATTAACGACTTGTTAACTAAATTTGGATTCGACCATCATCAGCTTTCCATCCCATCATGATTTATTATGCTTTCATCTTGATGCGTCGTCTTTATGCGGCCACCTTCTTGAGCAGATCTTCACGAGTGCATACGATCGCGTAGCTTTGCGGTCGCAATCTTCTAACACGCTCGGGCACCGAATCCTTTGGATCGCAATTTGCTTTGCGCCAATGCATTTTCCTGCACAAAATAAGTAAATTAGCTTCTTTAATGCGATAGGCGCTTGTGATCACAATATTCTCAACTTAATGCTTTTGGACACGTTTTTGCATATTTTTACCGTCGCATTCCCACATTATTTTATATCTTTGCGTTGTAATAATGTGTATTTCTGCCCGTTATCACCTATCGAGACAAAGATGTGCATCCCGGATATAGGCATAGGCATAGGAATAAGGAGCGAACCAGAAGGCATGCTTTCATAGGAAGTGATTCCGAAGAGTCACAATATCATAAACATAGGTGGCAATCCCATAATGACGAAAACATACACCGAGGATGTACATAGTCTGATAGAGATGCTAACATTCACCGTCATTCTAACATAGAACATACATCATCAAATTTCATCTCAAGCCATATCATATTACAATTATCATGGTAACATAACTCATGAGTTCCCAGAAAAGGCTCAACCTATAACATAAATCAGCATTTAAATTTAACATTTAAGACTTAATACCCAATCCAAACTGAGTTTAAATAACTCCAACCACTTATGAAAGTGTGACTCACTCCAATTGCACCTCAAGCCCAGAAACTCTTTAAATCCTATGCCCAAATCACAATCAAGGGTTATAAATCTAAATTTACCACATACTTAAGTAACATAAAGGGACTTGAAACATTAAAATAGCACAAGAACTTTATCAAAAATCTTGGAAACGAACCCGAACTTGTTGGACAATGTGCTAACTCCCCCTTCAAGAAAACAAATCTAACCTTGAAATCTGAGTTCCCGACGAGCTAATGAGGCTGACGACGAAACTAACGGCATGCGCAGACCAGCACGATGTCAATTCTGGCATGGTGGAACAGCTAGACAGTAGCAAAATTTGATTCACCGACAGTGTGACCTAATCTAAAATAGTGAAAGAAAGAGGCAGCAACAACTGCCTTTTGCATGAAGTTGCGACAGACAGAGAGTCAGGAGTGTCGAGCATGACGACTGGCAATGGTAGCATTGGCGATTAGTAGAAACGTCGGCTACTTGATCAAGGACAATGACCAACAAACATCAAATAAGGGCAGCGACTTCATGCGGTGTGAGGAAAACGATGAGGGTTTGCATGACAGACTGCAGTGCTTCAATTCGAACGTGATAGAGAGGGAGACACATATGCAGAAGAGAGAGAGAGCATTTTTTTTTCCTTAACTCTTTTTTTCCCCTTTTTCCTTTTAATAATTAATTCTATAACCTAATATGTGTATATATATAAACTATGAAGCACAGATACTTCATGTGAGGCAAAGAATTAGTATCAGACACGTATCAGATACTGATACTTCCAGATACTTCACAGATACGTATCTGATATGCGATTTGACGTATCTATATTTTCAGATACGTATCTGATATGCGATTTAACGTATCTATTTCTATGCGTACTTTTTTTTTAAGAAAAAAGACAAGTAACTCATATAATCTTTCCCAATCTAAAATCAGGCAACCTATTTAAAAAGCTCACTACTCGAGTTCAAAACTAAAAGAAAAATAAATAAATAATAAATCAAACCATATATTAGAATCATCTAATCTTCATCTTCACATTTGAGTCCCCACAAAGTCTACCAAAATATAAACCATTTGGATGTCTTCAAGAATAAGTTCTTCGTTTATCATCACTCTTCTCTCTCTAATCTTTTCTTCTTCTTCTTTGCAATATGAGTCACTTTCTATTGCATTTTATTAACTATTGTACTTCAACATCTTAGATGTTACTTTTTTTGTATTATATTTCAGTGTTTGTATTCTATTTTGTGCTATTGTTATTAACTTGTATGCTAAATTTATCTATATCTTAGATTTTTTTGAAGAAAAAAATGTATCTTCAATGTATCAGTATCCTCGTTTTTTAGAAATATATATATTAAAAAATATATAAAAAGTGACGTATCTTTAGACATATCTGTATCTTAGTTTTTTAGAAATTGACGAATCGACGTATCTGATCGTATCCGTATCATGTAGCTGTATCTATATCTATGCTTCATAGTTGTTGTGACTTTCTTTGGATGCTAAGGATGTATGATGTTCTATGCTCATAATGATGCGATAATACTTCTAAATATACGTTAATTATGGATGTTCATGTAGTATGCCATGCGTTGTCATAAGTTTCCTTACGATTGAACCAAGTGTAATTCCACCGCAAGTTTCTCGGTGTGATCCAAGGTCGAACATAGGGATTGGTTTAGGTTATTGTGGTAGGTTCATGATATATTCGACCAGGTTTTCAATCTTTAAAAGTGCATGTTTATACAGTTATATAAATTGCAGTAAAATAAAGGAAAGCAGTAAAGATGCGATAATAACATAAAAATACAGTAAACCTAAACTAGATGATACAAGATACAGGCTTCATGTACAAGATGCTGTGGTCAAGGCTGGCTGTGAAATTTATGCAAAGATGTGGGATGCGGCAGCAAGTCTTATGAACAAAATAGAAAGAGAGAGACAAATGATATAAACAACGCAAGTTCTTAATTGCATTGAAGCTACAAATACTGTTCCACTCTTCTCTTGGCGTACACCTCTCAGTGATCGGCCGCGCTCCCACATGTCTGTGTGAAACAGAGACTAACGTAATGAACGCAAGGTTGCTTCCATGTCTGGAAGTACTACTCGCTTTAGCTTTGGACCAACTGCCGCATTGCGCCGTCATTACAGTAATCGTCTCTTCATTGTTGATTGACGGGCGCAATGTGACAAAGATTCGTTGATCAGCTCCTCGTGAGTCTTTAGCGCAAGCGGTGACTTGGTCTCCTGCAAAATAGAGTAAAATTCAGCCTGTCTTCCATCTTTATGGTGTTAGTGTGCGTAATTGCAAACATTTATAATTATTGTAATACTAGGCTAATTTTCATACAATTGATGCACATTTACTAACTTTTGGCCGCAATATCTAGATAAGGTGGCATAAATAACTTGTATTTCTACAAGTTATCACACCCCCAAATTTAGATATATGCTTGTCCTCAAGCATATCTTCTACTAAGGCAATCATGGTCAATTCCTATACTCTATTTTTGCGACGTTTGGTTGCTCTGAATGTTACATTTAGGCACATTACTTGACATCGCAATTTCCTTCTATCCTTGTTGATTCTTAGCAAGCCCTACTTTATTCCTCTATATGACAAAATTCTGCTCAAAGATGCTTTTCTAGTTTTCAAAATAGAATGTTTATCTTTTCTTTGTCAAAACAACTTGATGTATCTATATGCGGTGAGCAAAAATTTGCATCATTTCTTTATTTAGAGACTATTGGTTATGGTTACACTCTTTATTTTGGTTTATCCCCACGGGTGTCATGTGGACATCCAACTACGATTGTGTTCCAATTTCAACTTCAACTCATGAGGATGAGAGGAGTTGTCTCTTGCATTCTTTTATTTTTGTTTTTGTTTCTTTCTTTTTCTTTTTTTGTTTTTTTTTTCATACTGTGTTGTTCTTGTAAACCCACCTTCATTTTGGCTTACTCCTACGGGATTCATATGAACATCCAACTACGAGCAGGCTCCTTTCATAACTAAACTCTTATCAGGTTGGGACAGTTTTGAGGTTTTCCCTTGCGCTGTCATTGGAGTTTCACAAAAAAAAACATTTTTTTTCTCGTTTTCATTGAAAATGGACACATTTTCATAAATACAGCATAATCTTGATCTCATCTGCTTAGACCTTCCCCACCCCCAAATTTAAAGATGAGCAAGGTTCTCATTGTGTTGTTTGGAAAGACTAGACAAACACCTAAAAGAAAATTTCAAAAAGAAGCTTTCAGCAGAACTTTGAAAGATAAAAGGTAAAGTACTACTAAACTAAGAATTAACTAAGTGTTAGTCAGAATTTACTAAGTATGGGAAATGTTTCTAAGTATAAACATATAATACATCTTAGCAACACAATGAAGATCGTAGAACTAAGAGATTTAGAATTTCACAAAAATTAGGAAGGAAGATAAAGAAAGAGGCACGACAAACAGTGTAGTGAATGTATACTATGATTGTATTGACTATTAACAAAGTATACAAATAAATTACAAATGAACGCATTACAAAATTTCCTATTGCCTGTACAGGAGTCAAAGAATTTTATTAACTTACAAATAATAAATGAATTGAATACAATTAAAGAATGGCCGTATAAAAAAATAAAAAATAAATAAAATATATATTCATATTGAAAGAGGGTGTAAACATCAAGGATGAGGAGTAGGGGGATCTGACGAGGGATATTGAGACGGTGCAACCGGACATCATCAAATAGTAAGTGCTGCCTTAGATGCGGAGGGACCATTGGACCATGCAGATAGGCAGTAAGAAAGTTGAAATACTCTTGATTGCGCTCTGCTATCTGTCTTTGCTACATCAAGATCCTATGCATATTGCGTTGCATATTAATGAGTGCCTCCCTTGAAGTCACAGCACTGCGTTGAATCTCATCAATGCGCTCCATTGCTACCTCAAATCGTTGATTAAAGAAGTGATGTTGTTAAGAGATAAGCTCTTGCTGTTGATAGAAGAAGGTTCTCATTTCAGCTAACTCAGCAGCCTTGGAGGTGGAGGATGGTTTAACCTGCGATGTCTCGCCAGCACCGTTTTAGGGTTTGGCAAATGTGCCTTCACCCAAATCGTGTAGGTCATCAACTTGCGGTGGTGGGATGGTGGGTTGTGGTGATGAAGTTATTGGTGAAGGTGGGACTACTGGTTAAGTAACAGGAGAGTTTGGGACAAGAAGAAGGTTTGTAAGATGTTTGCGTAAAGGGGAAGAGGGTTGCGCTGGCGGGCTCGGTGGGCTTGGAGGCTGGATGACTAAGGGAAGAGGGTCCATGGGTTCCGGATTTTTCGTTTGTGATTCCTAGACCTTCTTTTTCCCTTATCCTGTCTTCGTCTTCTTTTTGGTCTGGGTTCTAGCGGCGCATTCAAATCGATCGCAGGCTTTGTTACTGCAACTTGGGGCAGTGTGGAGAATCTTTGAGGAGCATCCTCAAGATTTTTATGTTGATAAGGCTGTGGACTTCTAGCATGGGCTCCTCATCAACGCCTACACCCATAGTTAGGCCTAAACTTGAGACGATCCACGGGAAGAAGTACTGCCACCATATATGCCTCATCAATGCTCTGATTTACCTCTAGCGATCAAATGCCTCACATCGATAGGAATGCCGCGAGCAATACAGTATACGACCATGACCTGATCCCTTGATACAGTTCTATCGTGCGTTGTTGGGATCAGCCGCTTCTTAACCAAGTAAACCCATAGCCTTCCCTTCGGTAGCAAGGACTTGGATTCTAAGGTACGGATGCCTTTAGACGAGACCGACCATCTTGTGCCTGGTTGCGTTAGTACCCTCAGTGCGTCTGTCATCAGTACTTCTGTAGGATCATCAATAATCTTGTTCCCTGGTGCGTCAGGGTTGTCCTTCATTCGATATAGCTCATTGATGTCCTTTGCGCTGAAGTATACAGTCTCTCCCTTAAACGTCACCACATCCCTATTTCCATGCAGATGCCCGCGGTAGAAGTTCTGCACTACCTGAGGAGCGATGATGGATGGGCACTAATAGAACATGTCCCACCCATGCTCCACAATAACGCACGTGATGAGGTCAGGTGGTGGGGTCGGCGTAGGGTAGAAGCCCATCTCGATCAGTATGTCATCGTTTTCTTTTCTTTTTGATGACCGCTTCTTGGCCGATGCGGGCTCGCTGCTTTCTGCTACATCCTTGCCTTTTTCTAGTGCAAGGCAGGCTACTTGCCTTTGTCTCTTTAACCCTAGGCGTTGTTCTTCTTTCTCGCGTTCAACGAGTTCTTTGCCCTTGCTCTTATATAAGCGCCGTTTGTTGGGTTCGCGCTTCCTCCTCTTCTCCTCCAAAAACAATCTCTCCTCTTATTCTTTCTTCCTCCTTTCTTCTTCTTCTTCTTCTCTCTCTTCTCTCTCAAACTTTTCTTCAAACTACTCAGAGACCAGCAGTAGGCGTTGTTCCTCCTCGCACTTCCGGATCTCTTTGAGTCTGGTAAGCTCATTGTTGCTTTGCATCTCTTCAAACTCCAATCTTCTTCTTCTATTCCTCTCTGCGATGATGAGTTTGCCCCTCTCCATCTTTTCTTGCTTCTCTTCTTTTTCTTTTCTTTTTCTCTCTTCCTCTTCCAATGCCAAAACTAACCTTTGAGGGTCAATGTTGGACTCTTGCGGCGCATTCTCCCTGCGACGTCGTATTAGGGGGGTACCCTCTACTTCTTCTCCTTTATCCGTCGCAACCAATTATGTTGCTCCAGGTTGCACCGGTTCCATCAACTGCATCGTTTCCCCCTATCCTCCCTTAGGGAGGTTGATTCTTCATCCTTCTTAGGGCTCGTAGCCCTCTGCCTTACTTCTTATTCTCTCAGGCACCTCTTCTCACGTCGGCCCAATCTTTTTTCCTCTTTCTCCTTCTTCTTCCTCTTCTTCTTGGCCTCTTCATCTTCATCATCATCCTTTTGCTCTTTGTTCTTTCTTGCCTTGAGATGATGTGAAGACTTCGCCTCTCTAGTCTTCTTTCCCTTCTTCTTCTTCTTATCTTCCTTCTTGGCCTCTTCTGGCCGCGTATCCCCTGCAACCTCCTCCATCGCAATGTCAGGGGTCACTAATGCAACCTCTGCTTCTTTGGCCTCCTCGACTGCGATCTCTTCTTCTCCTCTTCTAAGAGGTTCATCATAAATTTCTATGATGACAATTACCTCCTGAGTCTCTGGGACCAGAACATCATTCTCCTTTTCTTCTTCTTCAACCACCACTTCTTCTACCACCACTACTCTATCCTTCACTGGTTCATCCACCACTACCGCTGCCTCCTCTTCCGTAGGCAATGGTTAGTTTACAACCCCTGCCTCGGGCAGTCCACCTCCTTGGTCCAAGGTACTTAAGATGTTGCCAAACACCTCCATATCATCTCGTCTCTTCCTTTCGCTTTCAATGGAGACGGAAGGTGTTGGCATAGGCATGCTCTCGGTGCTTCCTCCTCTCTTAAACACAAGAGGCCTACAAGCCAAAGGATTTCTCCGGGCTCTTTCGACGAGTCTGGGGAAGATGTGGGCTTGGGCGGCAAGCTTGCGACTGGCAGCAAGAAATGTTGCCTCTCGCATGGCTACTTGATCAGAGGTGGAAGGTAAAGTGGATTGGTTTGGGGTTTGGTCAACCATGGATACGAGCTTGGAAAGATCTAGTAAAAACTCGAGCTACTGAGGAGAAAGAAAGGTTTGGGATGCAAAACGCTAGGGTTTCTAGTTTTCCAAAGTGAGGTAAAGGGTTTCCAATAAAGGAGAAGGTCATATTTATAGGTTGGGCCGTGGTGGGGCCCAACGCGATTTTCGCGGCGACTGGCCTTGAGCAGCTCAACAGTCGCGTCATTCCACCTCCCTCATTTATGAAATTTAAAAAAAAAAAGTGTCCTTTCATTGGCCAAGACATAATTTCTTGGGAATACGAATCGATTGGACTTCTTCCCAAATTGCCAAACGAATTTTTCTTTAATATTTTATTTGGATGGACACATGAAAAAGAATAACGCATTATGCTCACCAACGCAACTGTGTCTTTGCAGAGGATGGGCAACAACATATATATCCCCGCAACCCACCCCTTAACTAAAGCATTTCTGGAGGATACCTCAACATAGTGCATTTGGCTAAAGACAGGCAAAGGACACATGCGAGCGCAACACACCCCTCAACTCAATCCAGTTGAGTTAGGTGAATGCAAAGCATTCCTAATTGGTTTGGGATGCGTCCATTGTCGTCTTGCTTTCTTGTTGTTAATTGTTTTATTATTTTTATTTTACAATTTTCATCAGCGCAAGTGCTGTGACTTGCGGCAATAGATTTTCCTTTATTACTCAATCATTCACAATTTAAAGCACAACGCACTAACTACAAAAAAATCATAGAATTAAAGGCGCGACAGAATTAAATGCAGAGAAGTGAATGAGGAAATAAATTCATAAAGTCAAAATTGAATTAAATGAAGATTGACAGAATTCAAAATTTAAAAAGACAGAAATTCAATAAAGCATTGAGATATGGACTGAAAGTTGCGTTGTCCTGGGTGATCGCAATCCACATCTCCGCAGGCGGTGAGGCTTGCCTGCTCAATGTCTTCAAGACATTGCTTCTTCCCTGTAGATCCCGGAGCTTCTGAATTGCTGGGAAATGTTCCCGGTGTTCGACTTCTTAGCTCAGAGGCTAGCTGACCCACTTGGATCTCCAGTTTCATTAACGCTTGTGCTTGTATCACTGCATCATTTTTATCCATATAATTCTTCAACAGCATCTCTAACGAGCCTCCCAAGGCGTTAGACGATGATGGTTATGGTTCTGCAGTCTTGATTGCCCTTGATTGTGGTGAAAAGGGGGATTTCCTCTACTGCCCCCTTGATGGTTCATTGGCCCCCCTAGGTTGGGATTGCCACCCCAACCGAATTTAGGATGGCTCCTCCAGCCCAGATTATAGGTATTGCTGAACAGTTTGTTCTGGATAGCACACACTTACTGAAGATTCTATGGACACCCCATCAGCTCCATGAGCCCCTCCACAATTGACGCAGCTGATTGCATCTACTTGAGTCGGTGCAGCAGGTTGCACTGATTGTGGGGCAATGGCTTCTTGGTTAATTGCCATTGATTGGAGGATCGAGGTCACTGTGGCCATCTGTGCAGCCAATGTGATCATTGTCTCCACAGGGACAATGGCTAATTCATTTTTCCTTCTATCGGCGCCTTGGCCTCCATATCCATCGCCGATCCAGTCATCCATATTCCACGAGATGTGGTCGAGGATGACTTTGGCCTTTGTATATGTCTTATCCATAAAACCTCCTGCCGCGGAGGCATCAGCAATAGCCTGCGTTGCTCTATTCAGGCCATTGTAGAATGTTTCCATCAAGATGCAATCGGGGATCCCGATATGCGGGCAGTTTTTCACCAATCTTCTAAATCTCACCCAAGCGATGCTCAGGGTCTCATTCTCCTTCTGTTCAAAGTTCAACACATCCTTTCGTCGCCTTGCGTTGACAGCGGGTGGGAAGAACTTCTTCATGAACCACTCCACCAATTGTTCCCATGAAGTGATCTCATTTGACTCTAGTAAGTAAGCCCACCTCGTAGCCTCGTCCCTCAAGGTGTAAGGGAACAGATACAATCTTATATTTTCTGGGGTCACGCCAGGTAAGGAAAAATTGCCGCACATCTCAACAAAGTTGCTCAGATGGGCATGTGGTTCTTCACCTTGCAGACCCCCAAACTGCCCTACATTTTGAATTATCTGCAGCATGACCCGCTTAATCTCGAAGCGCACATTCTCCTCCATAGTTGGCCTCGAGATTCCAAGCGAAAAATCATACAAGTTGGGTGCTTCATAATTACGCATTGGGATGTTGTGATCACCCGCCAGGAAGACAAGATCCTGAGCCGGTCTAACATCCCCATGGTTTACAACTGGCACTGCGTTATCGTTATTGTACGCCATGCTGGTTGGCTTTTTTCACCGAATTCAATTCTGACGTACCTTTGCACAGAAAGTTCACTCGATCTCAGGGTCAGCTACGAATTCCGGTTCAGCACCAGGACTCATAAATCGTCAGGCTACTTTCCACGTTGAACAGCCAGTACAATGAGATCTGTCCTGCAAAATACCAAAAACACACTCAAACAATAAACCGTTAACCATAGTCCCCGGCAACGGCGCCATAAACTTGTTGTGACTTTCTTTGAATGCTAAGGATGTATGATGTTCTATGCTCATAATGATGCGATACTACTTCTAAATATGCATTAATTATGGATGTTCATGTAGTATGCCATGCGTTGTCACAAGTTTCCTTACGATGGAACCAAGTGTAATTCCACCACAAGTGTCTCGGTGTGATCCGAGGTCGAACACGGGGACTGGTTTAGGTTATTCTGGTACGTTCATGATATATGCTACAAGGTTTTCAATCTTTAAAAGTGTATGTTTGTACAGTTATATATATTGCAATAAAATAAAGGAAAGCGGTAAAGATGCGATAATAACATAAAAATACAGTAAACCTAAGCTAGATAATACAAGATACATGCTTCATGTACAAGATGCTGGGGTCAAGGCTGGCTGTGAAAGTTATGCAAAGACGTGGGATGCGGCGGCAAGTCTTATGAACAGAATAGAAAGAGAAAGATAAATAATATAAACGACGCAAGTTCTTAATTGCATTGAAGTTATAAATACTGTTCCGCTCTTCTCTTAGCGCACACCTCTTAGTGATCGGCCGCTCTCACATGTCTGTGGTGAAACAGAGACTAACGTAATGAACGCAAGATTGCTTCCATGTCTGGAAGTACTACTCGCTTTAGTTAACGCATTCTTCTGACCTTCTTTCGATAGATCAGAATGGCATCTTCTCTTCTGCTCTCACATGTGAAGATGTCGTCTAGCATGCCTTAGCTAAACACATTTTATATCTCTAATACAGACTAAGTACTTGGTTAATTCACATTGCTTATCAAGGAATTAAGAAGATATCATGAAGAAAGTGATTGACGGGTGAATGGAAATAGACAAAAAATGATAAATGAAAGCTATCGAAACATTTAATATCTCTATTAATAGTTTGATACATGGTGTGTGAATGAAGAGATAAAGGGAACATGAAATACAACGATGAAAGAGATAGAACAGATACAAACAAGTGCCAATGTCTTGACATAGATTTGATGTGGATCTGCTTGTCGAATAGAATGGATTTGATGGTAGGAAAAGCTTCCTTCTTAGGCTTGCTCCATCGATAGCAGGGATCTTTGAACAGAGCTATCAATCGAGTG
This sequence comes from Benincasa hispida, assembly GCF_027475165.1. NCBI lineage: Eukaryota > Viridiplantae > Streptophyta > Magnoliopsida > Cucurbitales > Cucurbitaceae > Benincasa > Benincasa hispida. The sequence continues at coordinate 57,231,902 of NC_143478.1, forward strand.
TTTGGTAGGTTAGATTTGAGATTCACCTCTCAGCCTTATCTCGTCTTCTTCCCGGATTTCTTCTCTTAAGCACTCAGCTCAGCCTTTTCTCTATAATCTAGCAGCACTTAGCCCCGTATCAAGTAGCATACCTTTTCTCTGAAATCAATGGGGTATTTATAGGTGCAGATCTTTGACTCCGGCCTTGTGGTCCCCACTTGATCGTTATGGTAATTTCGAAGATGGAGGGATATTATTCCTTCTGTTATGCAATCAGACCATCAATTCTACACAACCGTTAGTTGTACACATGTCTCAATCCTCCGCTTTTGTGTGCTCAACTACATCTTTCGAACTTAGGTTCGCATGCAGTGTTGTTTTTATTACCGCATGCGATTGAAACACAGCTCTGGACCGACTGTCGCATTGTGCCGTCATTGCGGTAATCGTCTCTTCATTGTTGATTGATGGGTGCAATGTGACAGAGATGCGTTGATCAGTTCCCCGTGAGCCTTTAGCGCAAGCGGTGATTTGGTCTCCTGCAAAACAAAGTAAAATTCGGCTTGTCTTCCATCTTTATGGTGTTAGTGGACGTAATTGCAAACATTTATAATTACTGTAATACTAGGCTAATTTTCACACAATTGATGCATATTTACTAACTTTTGGCCGCAATATCTAGATAAGGTGGCATAAATAACTTGTATTTCTACAAGTTATCAATAGTATATAAATAAAACCCATAAATCCAAATTCTATTTGGATTTTAATTAAATACATATATATTTCTTTTCTCTTTTCAATTCCAATAAAATTCAAATAAAACTAAATCTTTTCAAATCCTTCAATTAATTTATAAAAACCTCTAATTCCTTGCCACACTAATTTAAAGTCGAATTATTTAAACATAATAACTCAATTTATCTCAACTTCACAATATAATTCAAGAAATTAAATAAAATTTTCCTAAAAAATTTGGGTTATTACACTTAGCCTTTTGAAAGCTGAAGTTCGAGTGGATGTAGACGTTGGACGTCAGTTTCTTCTTCTATCATGACCATACTCAATCTTCGGAAGTCTGAAGATGGAGTAGTTGAAGGTTTGATATGATCAAAGATAGAAGTTCTTTGCTCTATTTCTTCTGAGTCGTCGACTTCATCAATAGTTATATGATTGTTGTCGAGTTCCGCTATGCTGACAGGGTGACATGGAATAACTTCTGATACTTCCTCTGGATGATTATCGAGGAAGCTTCTTGGGAGGAATTTTGTCAAAGTTACTGGCCATCAAAGTTGAGGAAAGTCCATGTCTTCTTCCTTAGTAGCCTTATACTTCCATGCCACTTTTTTCTCTTTTATTTTTTTCGAGTTTTATTCCCTCTTCTATAGCTTAGATAGGAAGACGACTCTTTTTTGGCGAAGCTCTACTTTCTTTTCTTTTAACGAATCACAAAGGTCCATCCTTCGTCTCATCACCATCAACATGTTCATCTTTGTTTTGAGAATTTGACATTGGGATCGCTTGTTAAAATCAAACAACTAGGAGTTCAAAGGTCCCAAACTGGATCAAGCTTTCTCTTTGATCCTATTAGCAAACAGTGTTGGAACACTTGAAGTCACTGCAATTGCAGTGTGGTTAGTTTGAGCCACTTCATCCAACTCTAGCTCAATCTTCTTTTCACAAGCTAACGCTCAGTCTTCTTTTCACAAGCTAACTCTTTAAAATCAACTTCTTTAGCACAAAATATTTTCCAACTAGGTGTTTATTGATACTTGCAGTAATCGAGGTCATTGACTTTTCTTAACAGCTCCGGTCATTTGCACCTTGGCAGTTGAATGAGTTCTTTCTCTAACAGTTGCTCTAACATGTCTGTAACATCAGAACCAGGGAATGGATAAACTTTTTCCTGCCTTTCTTTAAGCATTAGGAACCGCTTCACGCCCTCATTGTGTTTTCTTTTAAATTTTGTTTCTTTTCCTTTAGAGGAAAATTTCATTGGGGTTGCATAAACGATCGTAGATTCTTTGGTGGCACTATTCACGATCTTTTTAGTCCCCTTGTTTTCATTCTCGTATTTTCTCACCTCAGGAAGAAAAAAAAACTTTAGTTCCTCTATTGGCGAGACTCAACTCCATGTCATGGGCACGAGTTGCTAGCTCTTCGAATGTACGAGGTTTTATCCCTTGTAGAATATAAAGAAGTTTCGAGTGCATGCCTTGGGTGCATATCTCCATTGCATATAATCCAGTGAGTCTATCTTTGCAATACAAACTCAGAACAGTCCATTGTTTAATGTAATCAATGACAGGCTCTCCTTTTTGCTACTTGGCGATTGTCACCTTCATCATACTAACAATGCATCTGGATCTTTTATCGGATGCAATAAAAAACCTAACGCTGATACATAATTTGCTTTATATGTTTATTTTCCAATGGAATTGCTGGAAAGATATATGCTAGAGGCATATATCTTTTTCAATAAATATATATCTTTTTCGACAATCCGGCAATCCATGTGTACGATCATACGTTCAATAAATATATAATCAATCTTTTTATATGTTTATTTTCGCATATGATCGCCACCTCCATCATATGCTCATACACAATTGTAGTGGGATCTTTTTTCTCAAAGGCTTTATCCATGTGTTTATTTTCCAATGGGATTGCTGGAAAGTTGATCCCATAGGAATACACAAACATAGGCATAACATAGTCATAGTTGTTTGGATCATCGTCTACTATATGCAATCTTGAGCGTCGTCTTAATGAGTTCGAATAACGACTTCAAGAATTTGAATGACAAAGAAAAAAATCTAAACAACAAAGAGAGGTTGAGGTAGAAGCACTTAGGCATCAAATAAGCGAATTAGAAAATCGTTTTGAGGATAGATTTCAAAAAATGATGATAGAGATGCGTAAAAAATTTGTTTCTAGTTGATCAATTGTAGTTTGATGTTGTAGAATTTCGATAGCCTTTTGGTTTACTTTTATGACATAAGTTTACTTCCATCCATGTCATTGTCTATTTTTTCTATTCTATTCTTATACTTTGTAATTCAGGATACTACACGTAGATGCATTAGTAAAAACAACCTTCTGAGATTTGTCAATAAATGTGCTAAAAGGTTTTGTAAGAGAATTTTCAAAGGATATACAATTGTTTATAAATAAATTTTTATGAAGGTTTTAAAAATTTTGACAATAATATGATAAGCCTTTAAAAATAATGAAAACCTTCGAAAAAGACAACTTGATAATAGATAATTATCGATAAATAATTTGACAATTATCGAAGATATATAACCTTTGAAAAATAATAATTTTTGAAAGTTAATCAACCTTTGAAAAGGTTTTTTCGATGGGATCTATTTCGAAACTTTTCAAAGGTTGAGATAACCTTTGAAAAAAAATGTATCGAGGTCTATTAAATGTTTTTTCAAAGGTTTTGACCTTCGAAAAAGGTCAATTTTCTTGTAGTGTATAAAAGTAGTTAAAAAAAACTCTCTTTCTAGTTATTCCCAATTGTCAGTCGCTTCTGGCTCCAAATCTGTGTACCAATCAAAAGCATTTTCTTTCAACTTCGGACAAACTGCTTGACTAGCAGGTCTTTTCTAGTTCCTGCATTTTCGCAGGTTTTAATGAAGTGAGCAACATGTTGTTTCAGATTGCCCTTCCCATCGAACTGTTGGAACTTTGGAATGGAACCCAACTGGCATTCTCAGATTGTCAATTCTCTTAGTGTATGACTTGAAGTACATAAAAAAAGATTACGACGATCCTCCGTACTGATCCCTTATGGAGTTTGTAATCATATCCTGGCAACTGTTGAACTAAGAAGACAACAATGGAGGTAGATTGTTGCAGTTAGTTTCCTACAAGACAGTCTTTTTTTTGTCATTGGCTTTGGTAGCTAGAGCTTAACTCATCTCAATAGTTTCTCAAGCTTGCATTGATCTCTTAATGCAATGATTTCATGATCTCACTCCTCAATAGCTTTCATTAAGTGATTTATCTTCGTCTCCATCTTCACCATGGTTCCCTCGGCTATTACATCCGCTATCATGACAGACACTACATCAAAGTGTGATTCTTTCTTCGATCGATCAGAAGCAAGAGTAGAGTTGTCAAACAAGAGATTTTCTCTAATGACGATCCTGCCTTTAGAAGATTCTTTCAGCCATTCCCTGATTTTCTTTACGATTACAAAGTCTTGTTCTTGTTCGTGCAGGATCCCCTTTGAGAAATGTATCGTTGGATTTATGCTATACAATGCATGCACGGTTCAAGTCCAATAATATGCAATAATGACCTGACTTGACTCAATTCATTCAATACTACTTCTAGATATGCGTTATTAATGAATGCTCTTGTAGTATGTTATGCGTTGTCAAAAGTTTCCTTGCGTTGGAACCAAGTATAATTCCACCGCAAGTTTTTCGGTGTGATCTGAGGTCAAACATAAGGACTGTTTGAGGTTATTGCGTTGTGTTTATGATATATGCGACCAGGTTTTTCAATCTTTTAAAAGTAAGGTTTGTACAAGTATTAAAAATGCGTTAGAGTAAAGGAAAGCAATAAAAATGCGATAATAAAATAAAGTGCAGTAAACCTAAGCTAAGATGGTACAAGATATAGGCTTCATGATACAAGATACTGAGGTCAAGGCTGGCTGTGAAGATTATACAAAGATCATGTAATGCGATGGCAAGTCTTATGTATGAAGTAGAAAGAGAAAGATAACTAATATAAACATCGCAAGTTCTTAATTGCATTAAAGTTATAAGTACGGTTCCGTTTTTCTCTTAACGTACACCTTTCAGTGATCGGTCGCGTTCTCACATGTATGTGGTGAAACAGAGATGAACGTAATGAATGCAAGGTTGCTTCCATGTTTGGAAGTACTTCTCGCTCTAGTTAACGCATTCTTTTGACCTTCTCTTCATAGATCAGAATGGCATCTTCACTTCTGCTGTCACAGGTGAAGATGCCATTTAGCATGCCTTAACTAAACGCAATCAACTCTTTAACACATATTAAACACTCGTTTAATTCATATGAACTACCGAGGGATTAAAAACACTTCATGGAGAAAACGATAAACGGAGGAACGGAAATAGACAGAAAAGTGGTGATGAAAGCGATCAAGACGTTCAATATATCTATTTAGCGTCTGATACATGGTGTGTGAATGAAGAGATAAAGAAGAATAAATACACGATGAAAAGAGATGGAAAACAGATATAAACAAGCGCCAACATCTCGACACCAATTTGGATGGAGATTTGCTTGCCCGTGAGGATGGATCGTGTGGAAGGATGAGCTTTCCTCTCAGGCTTGCTCAACCGGTAGCAGGGATCTAAGTAAAGAGCTTCGCGGTGGGGATCTAGCAGATTAACACTGAGACTCACCTCTTGGCCTTGTCTCTTCTTCTTCCTGGATTTTTTCAGTTTAACACTCAGCTCAGCCTTTTCACAATATACTAGCAGCAATTAACCCCGTATCAAGTAACATCTTTTTCTATGAATTCGATGGGATATTTATAGGTGAAGATCTTTGACTCCAACCTTGTGGTCCCCACTTGTTGTTATGGAAATTTCGAAGATGGAGGGATATTTATTCCTTCTGTTATGCAATCAAACCGTCAAATCTGCACAACCGTTATTCGTACACGTGTCACAATCCTCCGCTTTTGCGTTGTTCAGCTGTATCTTTCGATCAGATGTTCGCATGCGGTGTTATTTTTAATACCGCATGCGGTTGAAAGTCAGCTCTGAATCGACTGTCGCATTGCCCGTCATTGTGTTAATCATCTTTTCAGTGTTGATTGATGGGCGCAATGTGACAGAGATGCGTTGGTCAGTGTGTCTTGAGCCTTGATCGCAAGCAGTGACTTGGTTTCCTTTTCTTCCATCTTAATGATGTTAATGGGTGTAATTGCGATAATTTATAATTATTGTATTTCTGAGCTAATTTTCATACAATTGGCGCATATTTATCCTCTTTTGACTGCAATATCTCGATAAGGCAGTACAAATAACTTGTATTTCTATAAGTTATCACACCCCCAAATTTAGATATATGCTTGTCCGCAAGCATATCTTCTACTAAGGCAATAAAGCTCAATTCCTATCCTATATTTTTGCGTCAATTGGTTGCTCCGAATATTACACTTAGGCACATTACTTAACATCGCAATTTCTTCCTATCCTTGCTAATTCTTAACAAGCCCTACTTTATTCTTCTATATAACAAAATTATGCTCAAAGATGCTTTTTTAGTTTTTCAAAATAAAATGTTTATCTCTTCTTGTCAAAAATCTTGATATATCTAAATACAGTGGTCAAAACTTTTGGGTCATTTACTAGAGACTGTTGGTCATGGTTACACTCTTCATTTTGACTTGTTCCCACGGATGTCATGCGAACATCCAACTATGGTTGTTTGCCAATTTCAACTTTAACTAATGATATTCAGAAGAGTTGTCTCTTGCATTCTTTTATTAATGTGTATATATATATATTCATACTGTGTTGATCTTGGAAACTCACCTTCGTTTTGGCTTGCTTCTATAGCTGTCATACGAACATCCAACTACGAGCAGGCTCCTTTCACAACTAAACACTTATCAGGTTGGGAGCATTTTTAAGGATTTTCCCTTACGCTGACATTGGAGTTTTGCATAAATTTTTTTTTAACAGAAAATGAACGCATTTTCTTAAATACTGCATATTCTTGATCTTATCTGCTCAGACCTTCCCCACCCCCAAATTTAAAGATGAGCAAGATCTTCATTGCATTGTTTGGATAGACTAGACAAACACTTAGAAGAAAATTTTCGAAAAGAAGGTTTGAGCAGAACTTTGAAAGATAAAAGGTAAAGTACTGCTAAACTAAGAAGTAACTAAGTGTTAGTCAGAATTTACTAAGTATGGGAAATGTTTATAAGTATGAACATATATTACATCATAGCAACGCAATGAAGAACGCAAAAGTAAAAGATTGAGAATATCGCAAGTATTGACAAAGGATGATAAAGAAAAAGGCACAGGCAAAAATGGAGTGAATATGTACTTCATTGTATTAAATATTAACAAAGTATACAATTAATTACAAATGAACACAATACAAAACTTTTGTTGCCTGAGAATTTGATTAACTAATAAAAGAATAAATGAATGAAAAGAATACATAATGGTCGCATAGAAAAAAAAATATAGAAGGTTTATTGTTGAGGGGCTGGAGGGTCTTGAGGCAGATTTTGAGGTGGTGCAGGAGGAGCTTCTTCAAAATTTAACTGCTGCCAGAGATGTGGGGGCACCATCGGACCATGGAGATATGAGGTGAGAAAGTTGAAGTATTCTTGATTACGCTCCGCAATCAGTCTTTGGTGCATATGGACTTTATAAATGTTGCACTGCATATTGATCAGTGCCTTTCTTGATGTGGCAGCACTGTGTTGAATATCATCAATCTGCTCCATTACCACTTCAAATATTTGGTTGAAGAAGTGTTGTTGTTGGGAGAAAAGTTGTTATTGTTGAGAGAAGAGGGCTCTCATTTCTACTAACTCAGCAGTCATGGAGGTGATGAAGGGTTGTGCTTGCGATATCTCGCCAGCATCGTTTTGGGGTTGACTAGAGGTGCCTTCACCCAAATCGTGTGGGTCATCAACTTGCAGCGGTGGAATGGGGGGTTGCGGTGATGATGCTGATGGTAAAGGTGGGGCTGTGGGGTAAACAATCGAAGAGGTTGGAACAAGGAGGAGGTTGGTAAAGTGCTCATGAAGGGGAGAAGGAGGTTGTTCAGGCTGGCTTGGAGGGCTTGGAGAGCGAATGACTAAGGAAAGAGGGTTCATAGGTTTTGGATCTTGCGCTGGTGATTCTTGAACCCTTTCTTTTCCCTTATCTTCTCAGCGTCTTCTTTTTGGCTTGGGTTCTTGCGGCGCATTCAAATTGATCGTAGGCCTCTTTGCTAGCAGCTCGAGGTAGTGTAGGGAATATTTGAGGAGCATCCTCAAGATTTTGATGTTGATGAGGTCGTGGACTTCTGGCATCGGCTCCTCATCAATTCCTACGCCCATAGACAGGCACAAACTTGAGACGATCCACGGGAAGAAGTACTGCCCTCAGATATGCCCCACCAAAGATCTAAGCTGCCTTGTGATCAACTGTTCTACGTCGATAGGAATGTCTCGAGCGATGCAGTATGCGGCCATGACCCGATCCCTTGTTATAGTTCTGTCATGCATTTTTGGGATCAGCCACTTCTTGACCAGGTAAACCCAGAGCCTTCCCTCCGGAAGCAAAGACATGGACTCCAGAGTGCGGATACCCTTGAGTGAAACCGACCACCTCTTGCCCAGTTGCATTAATACCCTCAGCGCGTCTTCCATCTGTTGCTCCATAGGATCATCAATAATCTTGTTCCCTGCTTGTTGATATGGAAAGTCCGAAGATGGAGGGATATTTATTCCTTCGTTATGTGATGTTGTTTTTAATACCGCTTTTGTGTTGCTCAGCTCCATCTTTCGATCAGGTGTTCACATGCGATGTTGTTTTTAATACCGCATGCGGTTGAAAGTCAGCTCTGGATCGACTGTCGCACTGCGTCGTCATTGCGTTAATTGTCTTTTCAAGGTTGATTGACGGGCGCAATGTGACAGAGATGCGTTGGTTAGTGTGTTTTGAGCCTTGATCGCAAGCGGTGACTTGGTTTCCTGCAACACAGAGTAGAATTCTCCTTTTCTTCCATCTTAATGATGTTAGTGGGTGTAATTGCGATAATTCATAATTATTGTATTTCTAAGCTAATTTTCATATAATTGGCGCATATTTATCCTCTTTTGGCTGCAATATCTAGATAAGGTAGTAGAAATAACTTGTATTTCTTCAAGTTATCAAGCAACTGTGGGTGACAAGTCTTGTGTAGGTGTCGCTTGGAACTGTTATTTTGGATGCAACTTTCTTTGGTGCCATTAGTTTGTTTGAGTGTTGAGAGATAAATGAGAGGTAGAAGGTTTCTGGAAATACTTGTTTCGTGGAATTAAACTTGTGTTGATGTAAATTTGATGCGGATGTGGTTCGACCTTTAGTACTTGATCCTCTTATTCTCTCACAATTGAATATGTACGCTTGACATGAAGAAGTGGAGCGCGTAGATGCTCTTGAAATTTAAGTCTCGAAAGAATGTTTATATATTCAAAGGACTTCAGTCTTCTAGTGCGGTCAGTTTCAGAAGTTAGGGAGCCTCCTGATTCTTGGGAGAATTCTCTCTAAACCCTCTGGAACGTAAAATTTATGACTCCCAGAAGTGAAGAGAACTTCTCTAGTTATAGAGTTCTCTAGCGTATTTTGTGGGCTTGGGGTCAATTGCTCCATAGGTCTGGCCCGTTGAGCCCAACTAATTAGACTTGGGCCTATTTGGCATTTGGTCCAAATTAAGCCTATTTTAGGCCCAATTGGACTTTAGCTCAAATTATAATACAAGTTAGACCAAATTAATTTATTCAATCTAACGGACATGATGAAAATATATGACATCATTGGAATTTGTCAATTTATGTATTTAATTCAATTTGGGATACATGTCAACTTTTAATTGGACCCAAATTTGATAATTTGGAAATTTTGCCATTAATTTGAGATATAACATGAGAATTTGTGGCCCGAAATTTCTCATTCAGTAACTATATTTATTATTGATATAATTATCATTTATTTATAATTAATTACATATTTTGTTAATAAATAGATTAAGGAAGTACATATATACAAAAATGTTTCTCAAACCGATGAGAACCAAGCAAAGACCTACCCTATTTAATTACCCACCAATGTTATTCATCTTTCTTCAACCAACTAAGAGTTCTTAAAAAATAATAATAATAATAATAATGAGTACCACATTTACAAGAATATGAAATCCATCTCGAGATGAGTATATACCAATTACAACTACCTAAACTAACATTAGACACTAAGGCCATGTAGATCGCAAACATTGTTTAATAGGTATAGATATTTCGGATTTAAATGCCTAAGTTTTAATCACTGGGATAATTAATATTTGTGTTTAGATATGTAAAATAATTAATGTATGGAAGTTAAATGTGTTCAATTTACCAAATCTATATATAGAAACCAAAATTAAATAATTGCTTAACTAAATACAAGAGATCACAGTTATCAAATAAATTTCGCATTATTTAATCAATAAAAATAAAAATAAATGAATACATTTGTATTAAAACTTTATTAAAGATAAATAATTAAGAGAAATGTCAATTGATGACCATTGTAAAAACTATTTTGTAAGTGTGTATTCTTTTTTTGTAAGTTTGCAAATATGGTAAAAGTTTTAAATAAGGAATTGCGTTCATTGCCAATTATAAGATTGCGCTTATAGCATTATTTGTAGCATTAGGTTTAAATTGCATGTCTCAGTCTTATCCCAGGAAAGCATCTAACGACGACTTCTCGCTCCTAATTTCTTCTTCCTCTTCATCAAACACGATGAAGTTCACTCCTACCTGCTTTTAATTATAGTAGAGACGTTATTCCCTTAAGTGCTGACTCCGAGTTTTGAACAAGGGGCTCCATCCTCTCATTGGCCTGAGAGATCAGTTTGATGATTGGATCTCAAACTTACTGATGAGAGAGACTCAATAAGACTTAAGGTACAAGTGGTAATCTCAGAGGTAAAACAACTATTGACCTAGTCGTATTATATGAACAACCTGTGAAGGGTTAACTTACTAATCATGGTTATATCGAGTGGACACAATATATCTATAGTGAGAGGAGTGCAATTACTGGGCCTTAGTGGAGTGACCCAGTAGTTAACGAATGGTGGTTAATTAGGTTAAAGAGTTTAGGCAGTTAATCTTGAATCGTCGAGGTCCCCATACTAGCTCACAAACATAATAAAACTTAGAATAGCATGATGAGTTAATTTGAAACGTTCAAATTCGAATTAAAGGAAATTGGTAATTATATGTGATATAATTACTCGTTTAATTATTGAATGAAACGAAATTGGAGAATTCATTAATATTTAAATACTTAAATATGATTTAAATATTAATTTCATGAATAGGGATTCATGGTCGTGAATTTTTTGTTTAAATAATTTAATATTTGATATTAAATTAATAGAATTAATTAAATTAATTAATTTTAAAATTGAAATTTGAATTTTGTGAAAATTCAAATTTCGAAAATCAATTTTGTTTAATTTAATTTTTGGAAAATTATATTAAAATTGAATTTTTAATCAAAATTCAATTAATTTATTTTAATTAATTTTAAAATAGAAATTGATTTTGAATTTTTGGAAGTTCAATTTTTTAATTGGATTAAAATTGAATAATTAATTGAAAAATTGGAAAATTGGAAAAAACCCATTGAGTGGGTTTTTCTAATTCTTGAATTTTGACTCATTTTCCACCAAAATTCCACTTCTAAGCTGAAGTAGTAGCTGTTATATGTTTGTGCAATTTAATTGCATAGGTTGAAGAAGTGTTCTTCAACAAAACCCAGAATATTGCTTCTCTCCTCTCTAATTCTTCCTTAAATTCATATCATTTTGAGTCCCACAACTCAATCTAAGATTCTAGAAAATAGTAGAGAATATCTTGTGTGGTTCACAATCAGTTGCTAAAAAGATTGGAGATCAATCTAAAGATCAAAGGTGTTTTACAAAGGTATTTTCTGAAACCCTCTTTTCATTTGATGAGCATGCTTACTTTGAAGCTAAAATTAATGATTTAGAGTACTTAACAATCCTGCATTCTTTCGGTGTTAACTTGCTAAAACGAACACTTGATCCATTGGTTGTTACGATGTTGATGGAGGTTATATGACTCATTTTTTTTGCGGATACGTTTGTGCCGTCCTTCAGAATCTGTCCAACAACATTCGTTAGATCAATATATAGCAGCCTTTGATTTTTTATTTGTTTTTGTTATTTATTGGTGTGTTTTTCTTTGACTGCAAGTTTTTGAAAAGTCATTAAATATAGCCATTGATATCACTAATAATCGGTGTTTAATAGTAATCATACAACAAGTAGACAATAATGAAACAACAATCAATAGCAATCAGATAACAATTCTATAACAATCGGTATCATTAACAATCGGATAACAATCGATATCATTAACAATTAGATAATAATCAATATCTAAGAAAATTAGACGCCAAATCCATATAAGACAACAATCATACCAAAAAAAAATAACAATCAAATAATGTTCAGGGTCATTAATCAGTATCAGATAGTAATCAGACAACAATCAAATAGCAATCAGTATTATTGGTAATTAGTTTATCATATAGTAATCAGACAATAATCATATAACAATCAATATCAAATAAAAATCATATAGCAATTACATAGCAATCAGATAGGAATCAAAAGATGGAAGTTAGTGGATCATGAGGACATTTTTTACTTTTTAGTTTCAATGTCTCATTTAAATTAGGTTGGACCAATCAATTTTTCCATTTTTGCAAAATTTATATTATTGGGCCCATGGACCTAATTTTTCTAAACTATTTTCACATTCTTGCAAGTGTCCCAATAATTAATTAAAATTAATTACGAAAAGTAATTCAATTATTATAAATTAGTTTGAATATTTGATAATTATCATCATCATAATAATTTATATTATATAGTTACGATATCATTAGTTGTAATGATATTAGTTAAAATTTATTAAGCCAAATTAATATATTTATGGTTAATAATTATTTGAAATTAATAATAATGAAATAGAAAAATTTTCAAGAACAGAAAGAATGTCAAACCCTTTATAGAAATAAAAAAAAAACATTATTAATAGACATTGATAGACTTTTATCAACATATATCAGTGATAGACTTCTATAAATTCTTATCAGTGATAGACTTCTATAAGTTTCTTTCACTAATAGACAATGATCGAGCCTCTATCAAATAAGATTAAAATTTTGCTATTTGGTATAAATAGTTTTTTATTTTTGAAAATTCTCTTAATAAATAATTGACATTAATTTACTAATTAACAAAACTATATTTTTAGTGATTTATGTTCTAGTTGTAAAAATCCCTCATTTTTATCGAATATTAAAAAAAATTATGTCAGATGGATTTTATATCTTAGATTTTGAAAAATTGAAATTTTATAAAACAAATAAGATCGGAAATCTAATGTAAACAAGAGTTAAAGAGAATGACCTAAGTGTAATTAATCGTCTCAATTGGAGAAATATGAGATTTCGTTTCTTACCATTTATACACGCTAATCGAAAACCGTGACTAATGGCAAGTGGTAGCTCCAATTTGTGTAAAACAATTAAACAAGAGAAAGTGTAAAAAAATTAAACAAGAGAAAGTGACATTTTTGGTCAATCAAAAGGTATTTCATTAATACCAAATCATCACATAATCAATTTGTCTGTTTAAAAAGAATTGTTTTAGTGGAAAAATGGAGAGATAAGAAAGACTTTTCAACCGTAGACTTCTTCGCCGCCCTCTCTCTCTCTCTTACGCATCAAAAAGCTACTTCTCACCTTCCCTCCATTTTCCTCCCCAACACCCACGTACGATTTACACAGACTTCTCTGAACTAATTTCATTCATATCCCTAAAATCTTCTTCAATTTCATGAAGAATCTGTGTCTCCTCTAATGGCGGACTACTGTAAATTAACCAAGCATTCCTCTACAACTGCAACGACTTTCCTATTCGCTTTCTTCCACCTCTATTTTCTCTCCCTCTCTGCTTCCGGCGACTCGCCGTCGCCCTACAAACCCACCGATAACATACTTCTTAATTGTGGTTCCTCTGAAAACTTATCTCCATTTGGGGACAACCGCACGTGGTTCAGCGACGTTCAATCCAAATTTTTCCCTTCCGATTACAATCACAATGGTGCATCGGTCATTTCACGAGCCGAGACGCAATCCTCTTCGGTCAACGACGTCCCTTACTTAACAGCACGCCTCTCCCGCTCCCAATTCACCTACTCTTTTCCGCTGAGTCCTGGCCCGAAATTCGTTCGCCTTTACTTCTACTCTGCTTTCTACTCTGACTTCGACCGTTTCAAAGCTTTTTTCTCTGTCAAAACTTCTCTCTACACCCTCCTTTCTAATTTCAATGCTTCCGTTAATGGCGATGATCCTAATTCCGGCACTATCACTCGCGAGTTCTGTGTTTACGCAGATGGAAATGATGAAATGCTTAACATTACATTCTTTCCGGCAAATCCAGACTCGTATGCTTTTATCAATGGGATTGAGATTGTATCCATGCCCTTGGATCTTTATTATACCCCAGCGTTGAAGCTTATCGACCAGAATAATCAGTTCCTCCCAGTTGATAACAACACGTCTCTTCAGAAAGTTTACAGAATGAATATTGGTGGAACAGCCATCTCCCCTCTTGAAGACACTGGAATGTTTCGAACTTGGTCAAAGGAAAGTAATTCGTTGAATGGATATGTATTCAATGCTCAACCTGCTAACTTATTTATCCAACTCAATTATGTTAAAATACCATCATACACGGCTCCAGAAGATGTGTATCGCACTGCTCGGACCATGGGTCCAAATGCTACGCTTAATAAGAGCTACAACCTGACATGGGAGTACCCTGTAGATCCCGGGTTCTATTACATGATTCGTCTTCATTTCTGCGAGTTTGAGGCTGATATCACTGCTGCTGGTGACAGAGTGTTCTTGATTTATATTGGAGACTATATGGCTGAGAATAATTTCGATGTATTTCCTCGGGCGGGAGGGAAAGATAGTCCTATTTATAGAGATTATGGTGTTCATGTGTCTAGAAGTGATCAAAAGAAAGTGAATCTCAGTGTTATGCTTCAACCAAAACCAAATGACAATTTGACGAGATTCTCTAATGTGATCTTGAATGGTGTTGAAATCTTCAAATTAAACGATTCTAATGGTAATCTTGCTGGCCAAAATCCAGACCCACCTCCCACTCAATCTCTTCCACCATCAATTCCACAATCGGATAAGAATAAACCAAAACCTAAAATTGTGGCAATTGTAATACCTGTTGTGGTTGGATGTGTGGTTGCAATATTGGCTCTGGGTTTGTTTTTCTTTCGACGACGAAGAACATTTACAGACAAAGCCTCCAGTGATGGAACTTGGTGGTCGGCTTCGTACACCACATCCATGAAGAAATCAAACAAATCAAGTAAGACCCGCAACTCAAATCTCCCCTCTGATTTATGTCGTTACTTTTCATTAGGGGAGATTAGAGCTGCAACTAAGAATTTTGACGACGTTTTCATCATTGGTGTTGGCGGATTCGGTAACGTGTACAAAGGTTACATCGATAATGGAGCCACTCAAGTGGCAATTAAGCGGTTGAAACCAGGTTCAAAACAGGGCGCGCACGAGTTCAAGACAGAGATCGAGATGCTCTCGCAACTTCGTCATCTCCATCTCGTCTCTCTAATTGGATATTGTAATGATGGAAATGAAATGATTCTAGTCTATGATTACATGTCTCATGGAACTCTCCGTAGTCACCTATATGGGAAAGACGAGCAGCCTCTAACATGGAATCAACGTCTCCAAATTTGTGTTGGTGCAGCAAAAGGGATACACTACCTTCATACAGGAGCTACTCACACCATCATTCACCGTGATGTCAAAACGACTAATATTTTACTTGATGAGAAATGGATCGCAAAAGTTTCGGATTTTGGGTTATCGAAAGTCGGGCCGGCAAACATGTCCGACAATGCGCACATTAGCACAGTTGTTAAAGGTAGCTTTGGATACTTAGACCCAGAATATTATAGACGACAACAGTTAACCGAAAAATCGGATGTATATTCATTTGGGATAGTTCTTTGTGAAGTACTTTGTGCTCGTCCACCATTGATACGCTCTGCAGACAAGAAGCAAGTGTACCTAGCAGAATGGGTAAGACAGTGCCACCATGACAACACGGTGGCTCAAACCATTGACCCGAACATAAAAAGTGAAATATCACCGGAATGCTTGAGAAAGTTCATAGACATCGCTGTGAGTTGCATTGAAGATGATGGCATAAAGCGGCCATCAATGAACGACGTGGTGTGGGGATTGGAGTTTGCATTGCAATTACAAGAGGCATCAAAGAAAGAGGGAGACGTAGATGATGTGGGGAGTGGCAAGAGGGATAGATGCGAAGAACGGTGGTTGGTGGATGAAACATTGTTTAGTAGTACCGGTGATCGGAGACGCGAGTCGGGGTCGGGGGTGAGCAGTTTTGTGACAACAAGCAATAGTGATGATTCAAGTTATACCCATAATAAAGGAATGTCTGGTACTGTTTTTTCTGAGATTAGGGACCCTGTTGGGAGATGAGAAATATTTTCTTTTCTTTTTTTTTTTTTTTTAATTTGCAATAATTACAATGGGAGAAGATTATGGCAACATTGTGGAGAGGTGTTATTAATTACAAATAATTTATAATGTAGCATTTGCTTTAAATGTTAAATTGACATTTGTAAATTATAAATTAAATTTTCGAAATATGCTAAATTATCTAGAATATTCTTAGGTGTAGTTATGTTCTGGTTTGTCTTTTCTTAATTTTTATTACCAAGGAAAATGTTGGGTTATTCAATCTTCAATAGGGCCAATTACTTAAGATCAACACTGTAATAATGAAGAAATGGCTGAGAAAGATTTTGCCAAATCCTCGATGCTGGATACTTGATGCGATGTATTTCTACTCAATGCTCGATGCGAATTTCCTTCTTTGTCTGACGAGTTTCTATTGAATCCTCGATGGAACTAGATGAGAACTGATTGATACTCAATCCTACTCGATGAGTCTTGATCTTTACCTAATGCGACTTGAAGGTGAAAACGACTGACTCGAACCAACTCGATGTGGAGATCGATGTATAATTCAACTCGATACTCTGGATTCGATACGATTTTAAACGAGATTGTATGGCGCGCAATTTGCAGAAAGATAATAGTCGATCGCACAAAGAAGATAAAGAGAAGAAGAAGAAACACAAAGGTTTATGTGGTTCAGAAAGATTGCCTACGTCCACAGGAAGATTCAAGTTCTTTTCACTAAGAAGATTGTGTACAACTTTGTTTGTTTACAGAAAATTAAGAAATGATGAACTCACTCTTGAACTCTATTTTTGTTTTTTTGATCAGAGGTATTTATAGCATATACCAATTTACCGTTACAAGCAAAAGTTAGTTATAAACAAAAATAACCTTAGGTATTTAAGTCATAGCTTCTTTAGAAAATCATCGATTAGCGAATTTTGGTGCAAGTAGTTTTAACAGTTTGGAGTCTATGTATGTAATCTATAAATATAGATGAAAAGGGGAGTTTGGGGAGAGGAAATAAGATTAGATGAGTTGAGATATGAACCCAACTAATGGTTTGGCAGGCCAAGTTCATACAACACCAACATTTTATATTATGTCCACCAACAATGCACTCAACCTTCATCACGATTGATGTCTTGTTGCTCAACTCTACTGACCACCTCAAATAACCAACTTCCGCGATCACCTCTGATGGCAAACTCCGGCGACTACCTCAGACAACCAACTCTGGCAACCATTGCTTGTGACCAACTCCGGCAACATCCAACCACCAATATTGATGGCTAACTCCAACGACCTCAAACAACAGCCACTCCACCAACTCCGACGACTATTATTTTAAATTATGACTACGAAAAATTGGGCTTTGTTGACATACAAATTTTTTGTTTTCGTTACAATTAGGGGTGGTCATTCAAACCACAAAATCCGAACAGTTTCTAAAAACCGAACCGAACCGAACCGAAAACTCAGTGAAACTGAAAAATGCGGTTCGATCCGGTTTGAAGCAATTTCAAACCAAATTAATTTGGTTCGATTCGGTTTCACTTTTGAAAATCGAATTTGAAACCAAACCGAACCGTTTTTAACTAATATACATATATTTATTTATTTATATATTTTAAAAAAGAGTAAAACCGAATTTAAAACCGAACCGCTTTTAATTTAAAGAACAAAACCGAATTTAAAACCGAACTGAACCGAACCATTTTTAATTAAAAAAGAGTATAACATGGTTTTTTGAAAAAATACCAAAACCGAATTTGAAATCGAACTGTTTCCACCCTTAGTTACAGTCATGGTATAAAACTGTTATTAAAACCTTATTTAAAGCTTAAAATAACTATGAATTTAAAAATACATATAAGACATCAATAAATGTTTATATTTAAGTTGACATACAAATTTGTCAATATAAACACCTTTATACAAAAGTATGTAAGTTCCATCAAAATATTGAAATTCCGATTTTTTTATTAGTTCATAGTATTTTAAAGTCGTTCTTTATAGTAATTTGACATTAGTAAAATAACTTTTATCATGTAAAAAATCAAATAAACTATGTAAAAACACTTCTGAAAAAAACAACTTATCAAACACATAAGTGTTTTTATTTTAAAAAAAAAGATCAAAATTTTTAAAATAAAAATGACTTATGTAGAAACGTTACATGCACAAATTTGTAAAATGGTAGCTTAAATTAAAAAAAAATTAAAATGCATGATAAAAAAGTAAAACCTAAATCCCGGTTTTCAAAACTTCCAACAATACATGTGTGCTTAAAAAGTAGTAAAATAAAGTGCAAATAATTTAAAAAATATATATATGTAGAATTATTGGATAACAAAGTTTTGAAATAAAAATAATCATCATAAAATCAGATTATTTATGTAAAAAAAAAAAATGCACTAGGTACCCTTAACATATGAACTTAGCACCCTAAACACCTAAAACATAGACATATGAACTCCATAGATATATAAACTCTAAATAAATAAACTCAATTCAGTGTGACAAAACAACCCCAAAGTAATCAGATTGTACAAAATATTTCTAGGTTGTTGTTTCCTATTTTGTTTAAGATTTGACTGCTTGTAATGAAAATACGACGGTTGCATGAATAGCAGAAAGAAAAAAGAAGTTGCAGACGTATCTCAACAATTTTTCTTTTGCAATTTTAGCAAAACAATGGCCCACCCAAACACTAAAAGACTAAAAAGTCTAAAATGCCTTTCTATTATTGATTACTTCATTTTAGGTAATCATCTTAGTGATATACTACCAATATATTAATAATATATTTGTAATTTTACTTTTAATGAGTATTGATATATTGTTGATATACCAATGTTATACTTGAACTGACTTAAGACCATAAAAGTGACACACAATATGAATTTTAATCTCGCAAGCACCTCAATAATTCTAAATTCGCAAAAATAGAAAAATTAACAAAATCATCTCGAATGAAATAATCAAATATCCAAAATGGCTCTTATTGTTAAAGTACATGATTTCTATTAGATATACTAATAATAGACTTGGAATATTGATTGATATTAGTGTTTGGTTCAAAAATTGATGTCGTTAATTCGATTCTAGACTGAAACAAAAATATTTATATATCACCGAACCACTACTTATACTACAAGGTAGCACAAGTGGTAAGCATGGGGTCAAACTACGGAGAGGCCGAGAATTAAACCTTCTTTTAAATTAAACTTGACTATGAAAAGCAGTAAAAACATGGATTTTGGTTTGTTTAATAAAATGAAAAAACATGCATGAAATTAAATTGCAAAGGATAAATATAAATTAGGATTGGTCTATCTAGTTTCTAGAGCCATTCAATGCAATTTCTATCCTCGACTTCTGTAACTTAAACATGCAACTGATTCATTCGTACATAACAACTTGCTCGATGCGATCTAACTAGCCTTTACAAAGGCAGACGACTAGGAAAGATCGAACCTAGGGAGAGTCCTAAGCATCAATTTAGGTCGAAAAGGTCATACCCCAACTAATCTACATGTTTCTAAATCCTTTTGGGTTCGATAGCGTCCACATAGAATTAAAAATACATGCATGATGTCCAAGAACTTTATTGTGTCGATTAATTGTAAAGAAAGTCATATTCAATTAATCAATTTTATCTTTTAACTTAGAAATGAGTGCATCCTAGGAATAGCTATTAAATGCACAATTAACTAATGCTACTTGATTGATTTTAACTAGACATTCAAGTAAGAACATGACGTAACTAAAAACTGATTAGCCATGCACGATTATGCGTGAATGGTCAACCTCACAATCATGCATATAGCAATTAAATTAGATTTAAAGAAGACACAAATTCAGCATGCAATTTATTCAAGAACACAAAAAACTCAAGAAATTAGCAAATAATTAAAACTCCAAAAACTAGATAGAAAATTCTTGAGCAATCCATAGAAAAATCGAAAAGGAAGTTCAGCCCATCGTTTACGATTCAAAAGAAAATAAAAATCTAACCTACATATACAAAAAATATAAAGGAAGGGGAAGAACTAATAGCCATTCCCTAGCCTCCATCAGATTTTGCATAGCCTTTGACCTAAAATCAAAGAGAGTATATAAAGAAGTCAATTGGAGCATTGCACCACTAGGGATATTGTTGCAACACTAATATGCAGATAGCCTCAAGTGTTGGGTTAGAGACACGATGTTGGCCTAATGCTTGGTTGCTAAGAGGCGCACGTGCAGAAGTTTGAAATCTTCGTAAAAACCCATAGCATTGCAACGTGTGGAATGTATAAACACATAGCGGAAGAAATCAGAATCAATAAGCACTCTAATTACACTTAATTTGAGTTCTAAATGCATGCACAAAAACATTTTTCAAAGAAGAGGGTTTCAAGAACTATTACCTTTGAAGAATTCCACGAAATCCAAGCTGCTCTCCACGAATTTGAGCTTCAAATCAAGAGTAGACAACCAAGAGTGTCTTCTTTATTATTCTCCAACTTAGGTTTGAGTGGTGGAACTCACAATTAAGACCAATTAGGTGAAGAAGAGTAAGGATTTTTGGATGATTTTCAAAACCAAAAAATCTCTTTTCAATTTATGATAAATTGAAGTATTTAAGCACTTGATACATAGAAGCACTACATCATGAAGTTAATTGACACTTCAATTAGCAAGGAGAGAGTGGGATAGGTGTTATGTTTAAGGGAGAATCCACAAAGCAACTCAATTTGTGGATTTTTTCACTAACTAAAATATTACTTTTAAATTTCTTTAGATTTAATTCAAAATTAATCAATAGCAAAATTCAATTTCTATAATTGAATTAAAAATTGAAAATTACTTAATATCAAATATTAAATTAACTAAACACCTAACTCATACATGAATCCTATTCATGTAATTAATATTTAAATCAATATTTAAATATTTTAAACCCTTCGATTACGTTTAATTTCGATAAGTTAAACATTAATTATATCAAATATAATTATCCAAACTCTAAATTGAATTTGAACATTTTTAATTCAAACCCTAATTTGAAATTTGAACACTTCATATTGAAAACCTAATTTCGATTTTGAAATTTCAAAACCACTCAATTTACTAATCCAAGATTTTCGAGCTTGTAGAGCGACCTTATGGATCTATAAATCACAAGGTCCAACGATTTGAGATTAATTGGCTAAAATGTTTAAACCAAATTAATCAATATTCGTTAATTATCGAGACATACCACTATCGAGACACACCACTATAGCTCGATAGTTGCACTCTTCTCACTGTAGATATATTTATGTCCACTTGATTTAACTATAATCAGTGAGTCGACCCTTCACAAATTGTAATATCGGCTGGGTCAAATTCTATTTTACCTACGAAATTACATCTTGCTTCTTAAGTCCCACTAATCCTCTAATGAATAATTGGTTTGTGATCCAATCACTAAACCGAGTCCATCTCGGGCCAATGAGAGAGTGGGGTCTCTTGTTCAATATCTAGATTCAATACTTAAGAGAACAACCTCTCTACTATTCCTCAATCGGGTAGGTGTGAATTCCATCTTACACCCTATGTCTCCAACTATCTATCCAGTCTTATCCTTAAGTCCCACTAATCCTCTAATGAACAATTAGTTTGTGATCCAATCACTAAACCGAGTCCATCTCGGGCCAATGAGAGAGTGGGGTCTCTTGTTCAATATCTAGATTCAATACTTAAGAGAACAACCTCTCTACTATTCCTCAAGGTAGGTATGAATTCCATCTTGCATCCTATGTCTCCAACTATCTATCCTGTCTTATCCTTGAGATGGAAGACTTATTGAGCTGGCGTTGTTGAGCCAACCCTTACCTATACAAATCTAAGGATAATCCTGAATAAATAGCAGTTCATAGTTAGCTCAGGATTAAGGTCAAGTTACCTAGGTTATCGATTTGAAACAGTCAGTCTTAAGCAGTAAACAACATTATAAAGTATGTTTGACTTATTTCTTAGTATAATCTTATGAAAACTCGTTGCATAGGACGCCCCCGCTCCTCATGTCACTACATGAATGAATCAGGATCACTTCTTTTGTAGCACTTTATAACAATTTGTAACAACTACAGAGTGAGCGCATCCGATAGTGTTACCAGAATAAGGCACCCAACCTTATTCATATACTATAGACCGTTTTGGCTATTTACTCGAATTTGATCCATTTTTATGTCGCACATAAAGTTAAGGATTTATATAATAGCTGTGGATCTTTAGTTTATTGGATTTAGTCTTTACAAGTACAATTTCATATTCAATAACAATTTCATTAAATATCCGATTAAAACAAATTTATAAATTAGACATTCCTCTGCTAAAACAAATTTTGGATCATCGTCTGCTAGTATATTCAATTTCCACGTTGATTTATTAAAATTGTTATTGTTATTAAAAGCAAATGATTTCAAAGAAGTCGACATGGTGAAATTATAAAAAACTTCTAATTAGTAAATTGCTTTTAAACCTAATTTAATTTTAGCAAAAGTAATAATGTACCGAAATTTCATTATTTATTTGCAACGATACTATAGTAAGTCAGAATAAGTGTTACCAAGGGGCAGTCAAATACTCCTTCACTAAAACAAGACATTCTTGACTAAATCCTATCTCCAGAATAACTCTTATTCCTATACTCATTTTATAATTCTATAAGTGTAACCCTTCATTTTCAGACTTCAGAGATTAGCGGCCCCAACAATGTCACTGAATTGGAGAGTCAAGGTTGGGAATCGACCTAAGAAATCTTATCCATTTTTGGAGTTTTAGTTGTTCCAAATCTTATGTTACAACCCTTCGAGGGGATAACCGTGGTTAGTGACTAGCTAATGCCGCCCAAAAGACAATAGCAGGCGCAACATAAGAATCTGATGGTTCAAACTAATGAAAGAGATTGCAAGACACGTTGACACATATCCTTCACCTACTTACTATGAACTACTTCTCCTACATCTTGCTATTAACCCATGTAAACACTTTCCAAATGGAGCAGTCAAGGTAAAATCGACATGAAGTCGAGCATGGATCTGACAGTGTGAACTCTTAGGGATGTGTGAGCAAAGATTAATATATCGTATATATTTAATCTTACTATGAACTACTTCTCCTATTCACCTTGATATTGACCCATGAAAACATTTTCTGAATGGAGGTCATTCCCAGGGTGACACGAAGCCAAGTATGAATCTCATGGTGTGAACTCTTAGGGACGTGAGAGCTAAGAACAACATATCGTATATGTTATTGTTCTCGCACTGAAGTGTTCTAACAACATATCATATATATTATTCATCTCCCACTAAAGTGTTCTACTTGTTTGGGTATACTTTTATTTAGGTTTATTTCAGCTAATTAAATAACCTAAGTCTATACGCTTTATCCAAGTATAATGTTTATAATTGGATTTAACCTATGATGTCTAGGTGATAAACCAATTTTAACACTTCACACTGCTCACATGTGCTCATAAAACCAGTTAACAATGTTCAATTATTTGACCATAATCCCTAGGTAGGAGGTGTTCCATAGACCGTCAACTTAAATTCCTCCAGCCTTAGACCGATTAAGTTTGTAACTGAATTTTATAAGATACCAACCTATTTTAACTATTTAAAAAAGGTTGTCATTCGTTGACCTATGTGAGCATACAGTTTACTTTTGTTATGGATTTTAATGTCTAATCTAATTTTATAACAACTTATAAAATAATAGACATGCTTTGCATCCATAACAATCATTAAAGGCATTCAAACTTTAATATAACACTTATATTAAACTTTATAAACTCTAAACATGCATACTATATATTATAACTCTTTATAATATAGTTTCAATGCATGTAACATGCTTCCTATGGTAGGGATTTTAAATCTACATGGTATACATTATGCACATACATGTTTAATTTAAATATAACATGCATCACATGTATAAATATTTAAACACCACTAATATGGTTAGACTTTGGCATCCTATGTAAGCAATAATAACTAATTATTACGAATAATAATTAAAAACAACTCCACCTCTTGATCCGACTAGAACCGCCCGAACCAACCCTTTAATGCTCCAAATGAGGCTAAACTGGACCAGAGAGGGCTGGACTGGACCAGAAAAGAACCAAATCGATCGAATCGACTTCACTCGCGTGAACTGACTCACGAACACGCTCGTCTTTCTGGGTTGAGATGAGCAACGTTGCAACGGTGCCTGGCATTAGCATCGAATCCAAATTTCTTTAGTTGAGCAAGCTTGCTTCCATCTTCGATTACAACTTAATTTTAACTCTATTGACCCCAATAAAATTACAGAGTCTAGGGTACATATATAAACTCATCCATCAAGACCAATTACAAATTAAACTTCATAATCAAAGAGAAATCTAATGTCAAAGTTGAATTTCAATTATAGAAGTCAACCAAACATGCAACCATAGTAATTCACCCACGAAACTCAAATTAACGTTAATTGAGTGCTTAAACATACTCTGATACCAATTGATGGAATGTATAAATACACAGTAGAAGCAATCACAATCAATGAACATTCTAATTACATTTGAGTTCTAAAAACATGCACAAAAACATTTTTCAAAGAAGAAGGTTTCAAGAACTAATAACTTTGAAGAATTCTATGAAATTCAAGCTGCTCTCTACAAATTTGAGCTTCAAATCAACAGTAGACCACGAAGAGTGTCTTCTCTACTATTCTCCAACTTGGGTTTGAGTGGTGGAACTCACAATTGAGATCAATTAGGTAAAGAATAGTAAAGATTTTCGGAGGATTTTCGGAGGATTTTCAGAACTTCAGGAAGTTCTTCAGCAAAACAAAAAAAAAATATCTTTTCAATTTCTGATAAATTGAAGTATTTAAGCACTTGATATATACAAGTACTACAACATAAAGCTAATTGACACTTCAATTAGCAAGGAGAGAGTGAGTTAGGTGTTAAGTTTAGGGAAAATCCACCAAGCAACTCAATTTGTGGATTTTTCCACTAACTAAAATATTAATTTTCAATTTCTTTTGCTTTAATTGAAAATTAATCAATTCCAAAATTCAATTTCTAAAATTAAATTAAAATTAAAAATTAATTTGATTTTAATTAATTAAACGAATTTAATTAATTAAACACCTAATTCATACATGAATCATATTCATGTAATTAATATTTAAATAAATATTTAAATATATTAAACTCTTCGATTACATTTAATTTCGATAAATTAAACGTCAATTATATCGAATATAATTATCCAAACCCGAAATTAAATTTGAACATTTCAAATTCAAACCCTAATTTGAAATTTGAACACTTCAAATTGAAGCCGTAATTTTGATTTTTGAAAATTTCAAAACCACTCAATTTACTAATCCAAGATTTTCGAGCTAGTAGAGAGACCTTATGGACCTACAGATCATGAGCTCCAATGGGTTGAGATTAATTTGCTAAGCTCTTTAAACTGAATTAATCAATATTTGTCAACTATCGAAACACACCACTATAGCTCGATAGTTGCACTCTCCTCATTGTAGATATATTTCTTATTGGGATTGGTGTCCTAATTCTCTCGGAGTCTCATTGTTTTGTAAACATACACATTGTTTGATGAATAAAATAATTGTTATTTAATTCTGACATTTACTCATATACAATAAACAAAGCTCCTTGGTTATCTTATATGAACTTAAGCATGTATATGTAATATACAAGTGGATCATGCCTTAAGTGATAACCTAAATAGGTATGTAGTATAAGGATTAAGGTGGGATACCTGATCCTGGTGACACTATGGATACAGCCCACTTTGTAGAGGTTTGCAAGTATTGTAAACTACTACAGATGGTAGATCTTGACCATTCATGTGGAGACGTGCGAGCGGGGGTGTCTTATACAAGGAGTTTGTATAAGACCTGGACCACGAGATGACTAGACTCTGTATATAACGCCATTGATACTAAAGATTTAAATCTCACCTAAATGATCATAGGTGACACAACCTTAATCCTGAGTGTTTTGGGAACTTCTACCTTTGAGGGCTATCCTTTGATTAGTATGGGTGAGAGTGGCTAGATTGCCAACTCAACATGCCTACCTTTTTGGGGACTTGTCTGATCTGGGAGCTGGGAACTCAATCCATAAGATGGAATTCACTCATTTCCCGAAGCAAGGATAATAGAGAGATTTCTCCCTTAAAGGCTGATTCCAAGTCTTGAATATAGTGGCCACAACTTTTCTTTGGAAGAGAGGACTCAGTCATAGTAGGACTATGACTTATGTTCATTAGAGGCATCAATGGTACTTAAGGAACTAGATGTAACTATAGGGGCATAACGGTTAATGGCCCAGCTACACTTATGAGTGATCTGTGAAGGGTTCTCACACTTCTGATTGGTTAAGATGGATACATAATATATCAGTGGTAGAGAGAGTTTAGCTGTCGGTCTTTAGTGGGGTGTCTGACAGTTAACGGATGGTGGATCCCGTGACTAAAGAGTTTAGTTAGTTATTCACGTATCGTTGGAGCATCGAGCTACAGATCCATAAGGTCCCCTTGGTAGCTCAATGGATTCAGTTGAGGATCAGTTCTTGGTGTTGATTTGAAATTGATGACAAAAATTTAATGTTGTTATGCTATATTATATCGTTTATGCACACTACTGATGTATTAATGATTCAAGTTCTTATCCCGGCAACGGCGCCAAAAACTTGTAATAATCAATTTGTCAATATCTTTATCTATATGTATTATTATGCAATGATGAATGAAAATGACGATGCTCTATGCACTCAAGTGCTTTGTGATAAAGATATTATTGTGATACTACGTTCTAGGTGTATGCATTGATGATAATATGCTTCGTAGTATACGTTGATGTAGTGTGTGTCACAAATTTTCTTGCACTGGAACCAAGTATAATTCCAACGCAAGTTTCTCAGAATGACCTGAGGCTGAACGGGATTGTTGTTGTTTAGATGCGATACTAATGTGGTAAATACGATCGGTTTATCATAAAGAATAAAGAATTGTGTTTGACAAAAATGTAAATTGCAATGAAGAGTAAATTGCGTTAAAGTAAATGATTAAACTACTAATGATACAGGGTGAGGACTGGCTGTGAAGTTATATAAAAGAATCTAATGAATGCGGTGGCAAGTCTTATGAATGAATTAGAAAAAGAATGAGTTGAAGGAAAGGACATCACAAGTTCGTCAATCTTGTTGAAAACACAACTAAGGTTCCACTTTCCCTTGGCTGACACCTTTCAGTGATCGACCGCGTTCCCATACGTCTATGGTGAAACAGAGATGAACGGAATGAATGCAAGGTTGTTTCCATCTCTAGAATACTTCTCACTTTAGTTAACGCATTCTTCCAACCTTCTCTAGATAGGAGGAATAACATCTTCACTTCTGCTCTCACAGGTGAAGATGTCGTCAAGCATGCTTTAGCTAAATTTAGCCGATTACCTTAACAAAGATTAACTCACTCACTTGATCCTTCCTCTTTACCCAGGGGATTAAGAACACATGATGGAGAAAATGGATGATAAATGTATAGAAAGGAACAGAAAGATGATAATGGTGACGATAATGATATTTAAATTTAGAGATCAACGTTTGATACATGATTTGTGAATGAAAGATTAAAGAAAGATGAACACAGTAAATGAATGAAATAATAGAAATAAATACGGACAGAGTGTCAATGTCTTGACACAGATCCCGATCGGAGACGTTGTGCTTGTCGGCATGTGGATGAGATGGAGTGGAAAGCTTCCCTCCTAGGCTTGCTTTCCTGGTAGAAGTGACCTCTTGCACAGAGCTTCAGGGGGAATGGGAAGAATTTCTTTCTCAGAGACTCACCTTTTAGTCTTGTCTCGTTGTTCTCCCGGATTTTCTCTGTAATGTCTCTTTAGACCAACCTCCTTTACAATGAATTTTTAAGGAAGATATTTATAGACCTCGTCTCTTGTATTAGTGGTCCCACTGTGTAAATTCTGATAATTCCTGCCATGACGTAGTGGAAATGTTTGCTCTGCTCCACGATCAATCTATCAGAATCGTACAATAGAAAGCTGTACACGTTAGAAGTCCTTCGAATGCACTGCTCTTCACATCTTCGATCGATCGCCGCATTCGGTGTAGTTGTTTTGATCTATTGTTGATTGTCGTATGCGGTGGAAATGCGTTGATCGCTTGAATCCACGATTGATCGTCACATGAGCTGCAATTGCGTTGATCTTTTCGTTCTTGATCGATTGTCGCATGCTGAGTAGATGCATTGTTCATTTTTTTCCTCGAGCAATTAACGCATGCAGTGACCTATTTCCTGCAAAACGAAGACTTAGACATTCCATTTCTCAACGTAATGAGGTTAATGGGTGTGTTCACAACACTTTACAACTTTCGTATTTCTATACCAATTCTTATACTATCAACACAACTTTTCCTTCTTTTTGCCGCATAATCTAAACAAAAGAACATAAATAACTTGTATTTCTACAAGTTATCACACCCCCAAATTTAGATATATGCTTATCCTCAAGCATATCTTCGACTAAGGTAATTCCGCTCAATTCCCATCTTAATTTTGCGTCAATTAGCTACTTCGAATGCTCCACCTCTACAAAATTACTCAAGAATGCAAGTTCCTTCTATCCTTTAATAATTCATCAACATGTTCTACTTTATTCTTATATAAAACAAACCTCTACCTAAAGTTCCCTTATAGTTTTGAGAAGAATGTTTTACCTCTTCTTGCAAAATCAACGAAGTGCGTCTTTATGTGATGGCCTGGTTTGCGTTATCATATAGAGACTGTTGATCATGGTTACATCCTTCGTTTTGGATTGCTCCCACGAGTGTCATGCGAGCATCCAACTTCGGTTGTATACCAATCTCAACTTCAACTCTTGATCCTCAGCCAAGTTTTACTTTTGCTGGTCAGAGGAGTTGTCTCTTTTATCCTTATTTTCTCTCTCTTTTTTTTTTTCATATTGCGTCAATCCTGGAAACCTACCTTCGTTTTGGCTTGCTCCCATAGGTGTCATGCAAACATCTAACTACGAGCAGGTTCCTTTCACGACTTTACTCTTAACAGGTTTGGAATTTTTGGGATTTTCCCTTGCGCTGACAACGGAGTTTTATGATTTTTTTTTTTATAATGATGAACGCATTTGCCTGATATGACTGCATCCGCTTGATCACATCTGTTCAGACCTTCCCCACCCCTAAATTTAGAGATGCGCAAGGTCCTCATTGCATTGTTTTGGATAGAAAAGACAAAACACTTAGTCAAAATTTTGAAAAGAAGGTTTGAGCAGAGTCTTGAAATAGAAAAGGTAAAGTAGAGCTATTGCGATGAATTGTTTAAGTGTTAGTCAGAAATTGCAATGTATAAGAAATATTGCTAAGAGTATGCATACTACTCATCATGGCAGCGCAATTAACAACGCAAAATAAAAGACAAGAATTACCGCAATAATTGACAAAGGATGATAAGTAAAGAGGCTAACGCATATGGAAAGAATAATTATTCAGTTGTATAAAATTTGACTAAGTATACAAAGAATTACAATCATCGCAATACAAAATTTTAGCATATACAAAAGAATTCAAGGTATAGCTTCTATATATAAAAAAATTAATGAATGAATGGCCGCAAAGAAAAATAGAAAAATTGCGGAGAAGATGGCACACCCCCAAATTTAGAGTTGTGGCGGGGATCTTGAGGAGGATGTTGCAGAGGAGCTCGTTGAGGCGCATCTTGAAACTGCAGAGGTTGCTGTAGATGGGGAGGCACCATGGGACCATGTAAATAAGTTGTTAAGAATTTGAAGTATTCATGGTTGCGCTCTGCCATCTGTCTCTGGTTCAGGCGGATGGTAAAGATATTGCTTTGAATATTAATCATCGGCTTCCGCACCATTGTGTTACTGCCTTGCAACTCTGTGTTGCTCTCCTGCAACTCCATTATTGCTTGGCGGAAGAAGTTAGATTGTTGAGAAAAGAGGGACCGCATTTCTGCTAAGTCAGTAGCAAGGGTTTCAATGGTGGGTTGCACCGTCGATGTCTCACCAACATCGGTTTGAAGTTGAGCGGAAGGGCCTGCTCCCAAACTGTGTGGGTCATCAACATGCGGCGATGGTGGTGAAAAGTGAGGTGGAGATGGATGGCTGGGGGATGCTGTTGGGGTTGCAGTGTTTGAATCTGGAGCAAGAAGAAGGTTGGTAAAATGTTCAGGATAAGGGGAAAGGGGCTCAATTGGAGGGCTCGGTGGGCAAATGATTAAAGCAAGGGGTCCAAGGGTTGTTGGGTTTGCTCTTGCGGTGATTGTTCTTGGACTTTTTCATTTCCTATATCATTTCTGCGCTGCTTCTTTGGCTTGGGTTGTTACGGCGCATTCAGATCTATGAGGAGCCTTTTGGGTGGAAGTACGAGGTACTGTGGGAAATCCTTGAGAAGCATTCTCATGATCTTCGTATGGATGAGGCCGTGGACTTTAGGTATGGGTTCTTCGTCAATGCCTATGTCCAGAGAGAGGCACAGGCTCGAAATTGTCCACAGAAAGAAGTATTGGCTTCTCATGCGGCCAACAAAGCTTTGAATCTGCTTCGCAATCAACTGGCCTACATCAATCGGAATACCTCGCATGATACAATATGCTGCCATCACTCGATCCCTTGAAATTGTTTTGTCATGCATTGTTGGGATGAGTCACCGTTTCACCAAGTATACCCAAAGTTGCGCCTCTGGGAGTAGCTTGTTGGAGGCGAGGGTCTTAATGCCTGTTAAAGATACCGACCACTGGGTGCTCAGTTGTGTTAATACTTTCAGCGCATCTTCCATGTGTACTTCTTTAGGATCATCAATTATTTTGTTACCCGGTGCTTTCGGGATGTTCTTCAACTTGTATAGTTCATTGATGTCCCTTGCGCTGAATGACACTACCCTCACTTCTATGATCACTGTATCTTCGGTGTCATGGAGCTAGCCATGATAAAAGGCCCTCACTATCGCATAATGATGGATGGGCATTGGCAGAAGGTTTCCCA
Organism: Benincasa hispida; assembly: GCF_027475165.1. Classification (NCBI taxonomy): domain Eukaryota; kingdom Viridiplantae; phylum Streptophyta; class Magnoliopsida; order Cucurbitales; family Cucurbitaceae; genus Benincasa; species Benincasa hispida. The sequence continues at coordinate 57,263,344 of NC_143478.1, forward strand.
CCCATGCTCCAGCACAACACTTGTGATCAGATCTGGTAGTGGCGTCGACGTAGGGAAGAAACCCATCTCCATCATCAGATCATCGTTTTCTTTCTTTGTTGATGGGCGCCTCCTGATTGACGTAGGATCGCTACTCTTAACTTTAGCTTTGCCCTTATCTTGAGCGGACGCAAGGTGGGATTTTTGTCTTTGTTTGCATTCCCTTTCCTTGTGTTGCTCTTCTTGTTCCCTTTTCCATTCCGTAACTTCTTTTCTCTTATTTTCTTTGACGCGCTGCAAATTTGCTTTGCGTCGTTTTCCTTCTCCTCTTTCTCCTTCTTTTCTTTTTCTTTTTCTTCTCTTATTTCTTTCTCAAACTTCTCTGAGGCAAGCAAAATGCGTTGCTCATCCTCGAGCCTTCTTCTTTCTTCTTCTTCTACCTTTGCGTTGTCATGGCGCACGTCCTCATCGTGTAGTTTTCTGGCCAAATCGCTTGATGCGATGATTTGGCATGCACGTGACATCTTTTCTTGTTTATCCTCTTCTTCTCTTTTTCTTCTCTCCTTTTCTTTTGCTATGTGTTGGAAAAATAGTGGGTCATTGGTAAACCTTTGCGGCACATTCTCCTTGCGACGCCGCATCAGAGGAGTAATGTTTGGATCTTCTCTATCTTCAGTTGCAACCATTCTGATATGCGTTGATGAAACTTGAGGTTGCGCTGATGCTTGGGCTTGTGTTGACACCCTTTCTTCCACCCTTGCGGTGGTTGATTATCCGTCAAAATCTGGGCTTTTCGCCCTCTTCCGTTTCTCCTTCTTCAAGTGCTTCTTTTCACACTTCTTCTTTTCTTTCTTTTCCTTCTTCGACAGGGCAACTTCATATTCTTCTACCTATTTTTCTTTGCTTTTTCTATTCTTCTTCCCTTCAGCCATCTCCGGTTGCTTCTTCGTTCCTACCACCTCCAAAACGGCCCTGATTGGTCCTCATTGGAATCTGTTGGAACAATCTCCTTAGGATCTGCAACAGCCAGAGCCCTTCTCCGTGAAGCTTCTACCATTTCTTCCTCTGAAGGTAGGGGCTGGTTTACAACTCCAGCTTTTGGTAGCCCCCTCTTTCTTTCGATATTACTTAAAATGCTCCCAAGTACCTCTTTGTCATCTCTTCTCTTCAGTTCACTTTCTGATGAAGGTATTGGGAGCACCACCTCAGGTCTGGTGGCATGGGCACTCTCCTTGCTCGGCCCCTCTCGGATGGTGAGTGGTTTGGCTATAGAGGGCTTTCGTCGATGTTTTCAAAAATTCTTTGCGCAGGCTTGGGCTGGGCGGCAAGGTGGTGGCTAGCAGCGAGGAATGCCGCCTCACGTGCGGTGACGGGGGCTTGGGAAGACGATGATGGTAGGGAAGATGAGTGTGAAGATTGTCCGGCAATGGTTTCAGTTGAGTGAAAGAGTTGGAAATTTCTTAGGACTTAAGAAGGAAATCAGAAGGGTAATGGGTATGCAGAGAATTGCTTAGGGTTTCTTTCCCGAAGGATTCAAATAAGCTCCTCGATTGAAGGAGGGCGAGATTTATAGGTTAGACCTTGATGAGCCCAACGCAATCTCTGTGTGGTAGGCTTCGAGATTCTCAAAAAGCTTGCCACCACACTCCTCTTATTTATGATTTAGCTGAAAGGACGTTCTTTCGTCTGCTAAGTCATAATTCCTTGGAAGCTTAAACGATTCAACTACTCTCTCGCAAAGATTTTATCATTTTATTTTATTCGAACAGGCACATTGTTAAAGATTGACGCAATGCATCCATTATCGCAAATGCATATTTGCAGAGGACGAGCACAACACATGCATTAGCGCAACACACCCCTCAACTCAATGCATTTCTGGAGGACGGGTGCATGGTATTCCTACCAGTGCAACACTACCTCGACATAGTGCGCTTTTGCTGAGGACGGGCGTAGTGTACACATGCGCGCAACTCATCTATCAACGCAATGCATTTGTGGAAGATGGACGTAAAGTGTATCTATCAGCGCAAGATACACCCATCATCACAATGCATACCAGATATTATTATTATTATTTTATTATTTTTATTTTTATTTTTATTTTTATTTTTATTTTTATTTTTGTTTCATCAACAACGCAACACTTATCCTAAAACCAAGTTGATAAGCCTTTGCGTTGTTCATTATATTTTTACTAATCAATTAACAACAATTTAGGAACAACACAATGCTAAGACAGGAATGTAAATAAATTGAACTAAGTATGAAATTAATGCAACTTGAATTGAAGTAGGAGTAAATTCAAAAAGCAGTAAGACTAATTTAGGAAAGTAGTAATAATGCAATAAAGTAAGCAGTAGGAAAAGCGATAAAGAAAGCGATAAAGATAGTTGCTGATTGAGAAAAAATTTCTTCCAGATTACCACAATCCGCATCTCCGCAGGAAGTCAGACATGCCTGCACAATATCACTACTGACATTGTTCCTTCCCATGAGATCCTGGGGCTTCTGAATTACTTGGCAGCATTCTCAGTGTTCTATTGCGAAGCTCGGCAGCCAATTGCCCTACTTGGACCTCCAAACATCTTATGGATGACGCCTACGATTGCATAACTGCATCATTTTTCTCGATGTATTGCTTCAGCAGGGCTTCCAAGGATGTTGAATTAGTGGAGGTGTTTGATGTGGAAGGTTGGTTGTGCGATTGCCGTTGGTGACTCTGATTTAGAGCCTAGTGAAAAGCCAGAGGGTTTCCTCGATTCCCGGAGTTGTTCTGTGAATTCCTCTGGCCTCCTTGGTCGTTGTTACCTCCCCAATTGAAGTTAGGGTGATTCCACTAACCCGGATTATATGTGTTGTTGTACGGGTTATTTTGAATGGCATACACTGCTTGCGGGTTCGATGGGCACATTTTTGCTGAATGACCCCTTCTGCATTGTGCACAGCTGATTGCTGCCACTTGTGCCAGTGCATTGGATTACGCTGCACCCTGAGAGAGGGTTCATTGATTTATTGCCATCGTCTAGAGGAGAGAGGTCACTACGGTCAATGTTGTCATTATATCAGCTGGTACAATGGTATTTTTTGTTCTTCTTCTCTCTGGGCCTCTTCCCCCATACCCGTCATCTACCCAGTCATCTATGTTTCACGAAATGCGATCTAAGATGACCTTGGCTTCAGTGTAAGTCTTGTCCATAAATCCTCCTGCTATGGAGACATCAGCAACAACTTGCATTGATCGATCCAAGCCATTATAGAAGCATTCCATAAGAACGCAATTGGGAATCCCGATATACGGATAGTTCTTTACCAATCTTCTCAATCGCACCCAGCGGTGCTTAGAGTCTCGTTCTCCATTTTCTCAAAATTCAGCACGTCCCTTCGTCTTCTTGCGTTGACGGCTGATGGGAAGAATTTCTTCATGAACCCGCTCTACCAACTGGTCCTAGGAAGTAATTTCATTTGTCTCTAGTGAATGAGCCCACCTCTTTTCCTCATCCCTCAATGTGTACGGGAAGATGTACAGTCTAATTCCCTCAGGAGTAACGCCAGGAATGGAGAAAGTATTGCATATTTCCATGAAGCTGGTCAAATGTGCATGTGGGTCTTCACCTTGCATACCTCCAAACTGTCCCACATTTTGTATCATTTGAAGCATGACTGGTTTTATTTCGAAGCGTGCATTCTCCTCAACCATTGGTCTTGAAATTTCTAGCGAGAAGTCATATAGATTCGGCGCCGCATAGTTCCTCATCGGGATGTTGGGTCGGCAGCAAGAAAAACAGGATCTTGCACTGGCCGATTAACCCCTTGATTTCCTTCGGGCCTTTCCTTGTTAGCCATGTTTGCTCTTCTTCCCTTAATTCGGTTCTAAGTGTGCTCTTGCATGAAAGATACGCTCGATCTCTAGGTCGGCTTCGAATTCTGGATTAGTCCCAATACTCATAAACAGTCAGCCTGCTCTTAGCGATAAACAGACAGTACAACAGAGATCTTTCCTACAAGATACCACAAAAATATTCAACACTAACCGTAACAAATCCCCGACAATGGCGCCAAAAACTTGGTAATGATAAAAATTTTGATGATGTTATGCTATGTTATATTATCGCTTATGCACACTACTGATGAATGATGTATGATTCAAGTTCTTGTCCCCGGCAACGACCCCAAAAACTTGATGACAAAAATTTAATGTTGTTATGCTATATTATATCGTTTATGCACACTACTGATGTATGAATGATTAAAGTTCTTGTCCCCAACAACAACGCCAAAAACTTGTAATATTCAATTTGTGAATATCTTTGTCTATATGTATTATTATGCCCTGATGAATGAAAATGATGATGCTCTATAAGCTCAAGTGCTTTGCGATAAAGATATTATTGCGATACTACGTTCTAGGTGTATGCGTTGATGATAATATGCTTCATAGTATGCGTTGATGTAGTGCATGTCACAAATTTTTTTGCGCTGGAACCAAGTTAATTCCAACGCAAGTTTCTAGAATGACCTGAAGTTGAACACGGGGATTGTTGTTGTTTAGATGCGATACTAATTGGTAAATGCGACTGGTTTATCATAAAGAATAAAGAATTGTGTTTGACGGAAATGTAAATTTCGATGAAAAGTAAATTACGTTAAAGTAAATGACTAAACTACTAATGATATAGGGTGAGGAGTGGCTGTGAAGTTGTACAAAAGAATCTAATGAATGTGGTGGCAAGTCGTATGAATGAATCAGAAAAAGAATGAGTTGAAGGAAAGGACATCGCAAGTTTGTCAATCTTGTTGAGAACGCAACTAAAGTTCCGCTTTCCCTTGGCTTACGCCTTTCAGTGATCTGCCATGTTCCCATACGTCTATGGGAAAACAGAGATGAACGTAATGAATGCAAGGTTGTTTCCATCTCTAGAAATACTTCTCGCTTTAGTTAACGCATTCTTCCAACCTTCTCTCGATAGGACAAATAACATCTTCATTTCTGCTCTCATAGGTGAAGATGTCGTCTAGCATGCTTTAGCTAAACTTAGCCGATTACCTTAACAAAGATTAACTCACTCGATTAATCCTTCTCCTTTACCCAGGGGATTAAGAATACATGATGGAGAAAATGGAAGATAAATGTATGGAAAGGAATAGAGAGATGATAATGGTGACGATAATGATATTTAAATCTAAAGATCAGCGTTTGATACATGATTTGTGAATGAATGATTAAAGAAAGATGAACACAGTAGATGAATGAAAGAATAAAGACAAATACGAACAGAGTGTCAATGTCTTGACACAGATCCCGATCGAAGACGTTGTGCTTGCCGGCGTATGGATTAGATGGAGTGGAAAGCTTCCCTCTAAGTCTTGCTTTCCCGGTAGAAGTGACCTCTTGCACAGAGCTTCAGCTTCAGGAATGGGAAGGATTTCTTGATCAGAGACTCACCTTTCAGCCTTGTTTCGTTGTTCTCCCGGATTTTCTCTGTAATGTCTCTTTAGACCAGCCTCCTTTACAATGAATTCAAGGAAGCTATTTATAGACCTCGGCTCTTGTATTGGTGGTCCCACTGTGTAAATTCTGATAATTCGTGCCATGGCATAATGGAAATGTCTGCTCTGCTCCACGATCAATTTCTCAGAATCGTACAACAGAAAGCTGTACACATCAGAAGTCCTTCGAATGCGTTGCTCTTCACATCTTCGATCGATCGCCGCATTCGGTGTAGTTGTTTTGATCTATTGTTGATCGCCGCATGCGGTGGAAATGCGTTGATCGCTTGAGTCCATGATCGATCGTCGCATGCGTCGCAATTACGTTGATCTTTTCATTCTTGATCGATTGCCTCATACTGAGTAGATGCGTTGTTCATTTTTGTCCTCGAGCAATTAATGCATGCGGTGACCTATTTCCTACAAAACAAAGACTTGGACGTTCCATTTCGCCATCGCAATGGGGTTAGTGGGTGTGTTCATGACACTTTACAATTTTCGTATTTCTAAGTCAATTCTTATACTATCGACGCAACTTTTTCTTCTTTTTACTGCATAATCTAAATAAAACAACATAAATAACTTGTATTTCTACAAGTTATCAGAAATGTTCAAATTGACAAGAGGTAATTCGATTATATATGATATGATCGGTATGATGTATGAGATACATATAGTGGAGGATTAATGTAAATGAGATTTACATTAAATACCATGGAATAGAAAAAGAACTATGTTATATGTTTCAAGAGATGAAATATTTAAACTATAGGTTATAAATATAGTATGATAAGTTGGTTATCATTTGTATTTATAATAATATTAATTATTGGATAATTAAATTTTTTTCTCTAATAACCAATTGAGTGGGAGGTTATTGGTGGTTCATGGTAACTGTGAGATAAAAGAAAAATAGTTTTCCTAATTTTTAGAAAGCTTTCCAAAAGTAATTTTGAGATTTTCTCTAGGAAAAAGAATCTTATAGAGCTTGTCAAGTGAATATAGATTTACTAAGTAACAACTTGTTTTAGTAAATGATCATGTAATGTTTTGTAAGTGACAGACACGCTGCTAAACGATGAGCTAAACGATCACTTAGCTTTTGCTAGACGATCACTTAGCTTTAGCTAGACGATCACTTAGCTTTAGCTAAACGATGTTGACCTATACGATAGGTTTCAGCCATCTCCCACTTGCCCAATCGTGTACAGGATCGGTGTTTCCTCTTCATCTAACTCATACCAAGTCCACACAGAGACTACCCTCTGGATTCTCATACTGAGAATACCAAGGTAACCTTCTTGGTGGTGTCATACTCAACTCGACGTCATCGAAGTTCTTTGGAGGCTGTTCGTGCTGTTGTGGAGTTCGTGACTGAGGCGATCGCAGAGGACGAATACGCGGTGTTCATGCTGTGGAGCAGTCGTGTTGTTCGAGCATTTGAGGTTGTTGGGTTTGAGCGTTCATGAGCAAGGAGCGTGGAGACTAGTTTACAAATATTTGTAGAGATTTCTCCTTGTTCAGTTGTTGTTTCATGCTGTAATTTCTATATTAATTGCATAACTGTTTGTTTGAGTTTACGATTGTAATTGTAATGTTCATACATGATTGTAATTTTGAGTGATCTACTTTTCGCTGCTCATGGAAATCCTCACGTTTGTTTTTCTTCATTTCTATCTACTTGATTTAGCCATAATTAGTAAGTCGACCCTTCACAGGTTGTTCGTAATATCGCCTGGGTCAAATGATGTTTTACTTATAAAATTACATATTACTTCTTAAGTCTCACTGATCCTTTAATGAACAATTGTTTTGCGATCCAATCACTAAACCGAGTCCTTCTCGGGCCAATGAGAGAGTGGGGCCCTTGTTCAAGACCTGGATTCAGTACTTAAGAGAACAATCTCTCTACTATTCCTCAATCGGGTAGGTGTGAATTCCATCTTGCACCCTATGTCCCTAACTATCTACCTGGTCATACCCCTGAAATGGGAGACTTATTGAGCTAGCGTTGTTGAGCCAACCCTCACCTATGCAAATCTAAGGATAATCTCGAATATAAATAAAAGTTCATAGTCAACTCAGGATTAAGGTCGAGTTACCTAAGTCATCGATTTGAAACAGTCAGTCATAAATGGTAAATGACGTTATAAAATAAAAGTGATTTTTTTTTTGTCCGATCTTATGGAAACTCATTGTATAGGATGCCCCTACTTCTCACGTCAATACATGAACGAATCAGGATCACTTCGTTTGTAGCACTTTACAATAATTTGTAATAACTATAGAGTGAGTCGCATTCGGTAAGTGTTACCAGAATAAGGTACCCAATCTTATTCATATTTTATAGACCGTTTTGGCTATTTTCTTGAACTTTATCCATCTTTATATCACCACACAAAGTTCAAGTATTCATATAATAGCCCTGGATCTTTAGTTTATTGGAGTTGCTCTTTACAAGTACAATTTACATATTCAACAACAGTTTCATTGAATAAAAGTCAATAACATCTTTATTGATAATAGAAAATGTTCAATATTACAAGTTGCGAGTTTTAGAACACGCAACCTAACACAAAGCTCTTGCTAGCGTTGCAACGTTGCCTTGTATCCGCAGCTACTACATTTCAACATTGGACAAGTGTTGCACTTAGACATGTTTGAGCATTGCGACGCTCCTAACAAGGGCAGTTTGGTCATTTGTTTTCCTTTGAAGCTCAGATGCTCAAATTACCTCCAAATTGCTTTAAATTACCCCTATTTGACACCAAATGCTCGATTCTACCTCTTGATTGCTTAATATCTACAAAATAGGATGATTAACCTATAAAATCCATTAACGAGCCTAAATTAAGCGAGGAATTATAGCTCTTTTGGAGAGCTATCAGTTAGATATAATATTCATAAACTTATGTCTTACTTCAAGTATTTACTGATTGATGTGATCTAATACACTCATGTCTTATATTTGATATACTACTAATACTCTTGGTTATCTAATTATAAAACAAAACATGCATGCTTTACTTCAAAATAAGTTACTAATTGAATGTTAACTGTTGTTAGATATACTTCTAATACACTTGGAATGTTGATTGTTGATAGATTTACTATTGATACACTCATGTGATCTTACTATAAGTATTAACTGATTGATGTCTCATACACTTATGCCTTATATATGATATAGTGCTGATGGAATATAATCCTTATAATACGAAACACACATGTTTTATTTTAAAATAAGTTACCAATTTAATATTGATTGGAGTTGGATATACACTTGATAGTCTTGAATCTTGATTACTTTAAGATGTATGATTGATACACTCATGTCTTACTTCACATACTCTCTTATTGATATTTGATACACCTATGTATTATAATCTAATATAGAGATTAAAGTTGTTTGATATTTGATACACCTATGTATTATAATCTAATATAGAGATTAAAGTTGTTTGATATTTGATATACTGCTAATATACTATTGATAATATTGAAAGTTGATTAGTATATGATATACTCTTGATATACTCTTGACATTCTTGGAAGTTGATTAATATGTATTGATATATTGTTCAAATAATAGTGATGCATTTAAAAGTTGACTGGTATGTGATATACTACTTACATACTATTGATATTCTTAAAAGTTATTTGTTATATAGTAATATACAATTGATATACTATTGATGTACTTATAAGTTGTTTGATATCTATTGTACATAAGAGTTGTTTTATTTCCTCCAAAAAAAAAAAGGTCGTTTGATATATGGTATACTATTTACTCGAAACTTCACTTGTATTTGATATACTTCTAATATACTTGAATATGGTATCTTTTGGAACCTTAAGCTAACCATTCATTATTACTCAAAATTAGATGCTATTAAATCTCTAATTAAAACCATCACATTGCTATAAAAGTTTGTTAATTAAATGATATACAAAATAGTAAGTATATCGTTCAATTGATATATATTATCTAAAATTTAAAAAACAAAAAAGTTAACCTAACAGACTAATTTAGACTAAATCAAAAGAATTTTTTTGTGGAAAAAAAACATATGTTGCAAAATAAATTTGTGGTAGGATGTGATAAATAAGTGCATTGTCAATGAAGAAATATAACAGATTTCATTCAGTTTTTCTGCAATTTTCTTCCTCTTGTTCATGTTCCACTAATATGTAATTTCTCTTTCATAGTTGTTATTGTAAACTATTAACATCCTGCCATGTGGCACTGTTATGCAAATAAATATCACTATACGACGATCGTTATCAGTCGTGAAGGCCGATCGTCTTACTCAAATTCTTCTGTCGTTTATGCTCTCTACCAATCATGTAGTAACTTTCCTCTATCGTCTAAGTCCTATCGTGTACCCTCCTTCGTGTACACTTCAACCCAACCGTCTACTTCAATTGTGTACTTTCTGTCGCCTACACGATCAACCTAATTGTGTAGTCTTCCACCTATCGTCTATACGCTTTCCCTTATCGTGTAGACGTTTGTCCTATCGTTCACTCTTTTTCTCAATGATCGTTTAGGTATTTGACCATGATCATCTAGCCTTCTTCACCACGATCGTCTAGCTTTTCTCTCCACGATCGTCTAGCATTTCCCTCAACGATCGTTTAGCCTTCACCTCTCAACGATCGTTTAGTCTTTGACTATGATCGTTTACCTACCCTTTCTTCTTCATCCTTACATGGTATCAGAGCTTTAAAGCATCCTACCTCCTTCTCTTATGGCGTCGAGCTTAGGTACATCCGAAGAAAACTCTACCCTCCCAGTAACATCAAACCCAGGCATACATTCAACTGTTCTACCTCTGACCACCATATCTATATCATCTCCGTCTTTCACCCCACTCGGTACTCAGCGCGCCCATCCCCTTGCTCGAAATCCTTTATACCCTCTGCGTATGGCCCGCCACCACCCCCTTCACCCTCATTATGCCGGTGTCTCTAACCATCATCCATTTCAAAATTCGGTACCGATTAATCCCTTCCCCACTCTTCCTTCCCCACAATCCCCAGCGCAAACTTCCCTCACATGTCTCAATCCTCTCCATCAAGCTAAGTGATTCAAACTACCTCCTCTGGAAGAATCAACTCCTTGACCTCATCATGGGCTATGACCTTGAAAGCTTCATCGATGACACCTATCCTCAACCACCAAAGTACCTCGACCCTCAGCAAACTCAACTCAATCCCCATTTCTCCTACTGGCAGAAGTGTAATCAAACAATCATGAGCTGGTTTTATTCCTCCCTTAATGAAGATAAGATGGGAGAAATCATTGGAAATGAATCCGCGCTGGAAATATGGGAAGCCCTCCGCACAGTCTATGAATCCTCCTCCACAGCTCGAATAATGGGCTTGCGTTCTCAACTTCAGAAGATAAGAAAAGAAGGCATCGGTGTTTCTCAATACCTTGCCAAGATAAAGGACATTGTTGACAAGTTTGCTACTATCAGAGAACCACTATTCATCGTGACCACATTGCATACATCCTTGAAGGCCTTGGCACTGAATACAACCCGTTCGTGACCTCGATTCAGAATAGGACTGATCGCCCATCTATCGCCGATGTCTGCAGCCTTCTCATCGCATACGATTACCGCTCGAATCCCAGTCTGCTATGGACCAACTCCAACAGACACAAGCCAACGTCGCCCAGCTCTCACTCCAACCTCGACGTCCTCACTGGCCGCAACCTACAAGGTCATCTTTCCGACCTTCTTAAGCTCTTTCAGGTATTCTCCCACTAGGATAACGTACATTTCTGCCCGTTATCATACTCTCCTTCGTGTACACTTCAACCCAATCGTCTACTTTCAATCATGTACTTTCTGTCGCCTACACGATCAACCTAATCGTGCAGTCTTCCACCTATCGTCTACACGCTTTCCCTTATCGTGTAGACGTCTGTCCTATCGTTCACTCTTTTCTTAATGATCGTCTAGGTATTTGACCACGATCATCTAGCTTTTCTCTCCACGATCATCTAGTCTTTCCCTCAACGATCGTTTAGCCTTCACCTCTCAACGATCGTTTAGTCTTTGACTACGATTGTTTACCTACCCTTTCTTCTTCATCCTCACAGGATGGATCTATGAGCGGGAGAAGGAATAAAGGGAATAAGGAATGAATGGATCTATGTGATAGGAAATGCAACTACAAAATAATCTAACAATTTAGGAATATAAATAAATTAAAAATTGGATTTTAAAAAAATGTCATGTGCAAAATATAAAATGTGTTTGACATGTTTGCAATATTATATTCCTAAATGGCCATCAATTGCAAATTTCCTTAAAAATATTTGTCAAAAGATTTTTTTTTTTGAAATTTCATAAGGGTATATGAAGAATTAAAACTCAAACTAAAGTGGAGACAATTGATATATCGATATATTGGCAACTAAGAAGTCGGACTCAAATCCTCCTACCTCTTTTCTACTAGAAAAGAAAATTTAACTCTTAAAATATCAATGACAAATTTGTCAAAAAAAAAAAAAAAATCAATAACACAATTTGACCATATCTAACTGAATATATTGAGATGTATTTAATTAATTCTTTTAATAAAATTTAGAGGACCTCATGGATGAGAGAAATTATATTTTAAAAATGGTAGAAAATTTTAATTAATTCTTCAACTAGTGAAGATATATTCAATAGCTCAGCTATTCAACAGATACATTAAAAAAAATAAAAATTCTAAACAATCTTATGAGGCAAATAATAAACCAATCTCAAGGGAAGGGTCAGAAGCAATCATATTGTCTCATCTTACGATGTGCAATTTGGAATATAGTTTCACTATGAGACAAAGGTTTGATTAAAACTTTCTTTTCAAAAAAAATAAAAATAAAAATATAAAAATATAAAAAAGTTTGATTTAAATCTTGTTCCACATGTTTGTTTTGGTATATCATGTGTTCGAATCTAAAAAAGTGAAGAAATTGAGATAGTACCATATAGAAAAAGTTAAATATACTTTTCAAAATTCCTATGATGATTTATGAGAAATTATTTGAATAGGATGTTATTATTGACAGAAATTCTGTGATACGATCCGACTTCAATTCATTATTAGAGTTGGTTATCAAATTATTCGTAGACTTTATTCACAATTAAAATCTGTTAGTGCAAACGCGTCTCAATTATTAAAATCTATTCGACAATAGGAAACCATAACGATAGAAACTCAATAATAATAATAATAATAATAAAAACTCAATCAATAGATGCAGATGACATAAAAATCGAAAAAAACTGCTGTTAAACTAAATCTGTGGGCTAATTAAAAACTCGAGTTGATAAGAAAATTGCAACAAAAGAAAAACTCAAGTGATAAAAAATGAAACTTAGTTGATAGAAAAATGACTAAAAAATTTAAAAGAAACTATAAAGACCAGGAGGACTGTTAGACTAAGAACTTGAACTAATTAGAAACTAAGTTGAGAAAAAAAAAAAAAAAACTTAGTTGATATAAAAAATACTAAAATAACAAATGCATCGAAGAAATGACTTACAAGGGATGAAAATAATAATTAAAAAATGGTTGAAGAATACTGGTGTTGATAGCCTATTGAACTTACTTGAATGAACAAAAAATGAAACTATGAAGACAAACATCGAAGAAATAATACTTGAAAATATTTGGAAAGAAATAGATTTTAGATAAAGTTGTGCATTAGTGTTTTGGATTGAAATTGTGTATCAGTGACATGTAGGAGCTTTTAGATTTTTTTACCTATATTTTATTATATTTATAAATATTTTTATGTTTTGCTAATTTTATAATTAATTTAGCTTTTATGTCATCTTACTTAGCTTAACTCGAGTTCATTATGTGATTTAATTTGTTTAAATCATCATATTTTAGAAATCGAGCACCAAAAAGATAGATTTGAATGTTTGTTGAAAATTGAGTCAAAACCAAATATTTAGAGCCCAAACAAAACGTCATGGTCAAAATGGAGATCAATTGACAAATTTTCCACTGAAGATCTAGCGTTGCAGTATTGCACAATGTTAGTTGGGCAATGTTAAAGGTAGTGACACCATTAAGCAATAGACGCTGCGACGCTGTCTTGTGGCATTGTAGTGCCAAATAGTTAAGGAAAGATGTTTGCGTGGTAACAAATCCCATAGAACCATGATGTCGTCTTTGGCGTCGTTGTGGCAACATGTTTATGAAAAAAAAAAATCAAATTTGGAAATTCCACAACGTCATAGCGCCATCCAAAAATATAAATACATCATTTCTCATTAGATCAAGCATCCTAAAATCCACTCGATTCTTAGCCGACTCCCACACTATTTTTCGTTATTTTCCCTATATTCTGAAAACTTTATGATGTATCTTAGTCCCCTAAACTTGTACTCATTGAAGCACTCAATGTTTAGCTACTAAGAGGCATTTTCTAGCTTAAGTCATGGAAGAAACTTAGTACACCCAGTGCACTAAGTTGTGAGGAATTGTATCTACATTATTATCTTATGATCAATACTTGTTATTCTTGAATGTATTTTAGTTTCTATGTCTTGAATTATGTTTCGATTGATCACCCTTACATATTTTTATTGCACTTTGCTAGTATTGACTCATAATCCGTGACATTTAGTTATGTGTTGATCTTTGGTTGTACATATTAAAACATACTTGTGTGTAAATTGTTTGATTATTCATGATGACCCTTTTACAACATTGCATAATTGTTGAAGACTAATTAAGCATTACTTAGTAACAAATCGTCTTGACTTTATCCCTATAACTTAATGTGGTTGATTGACATGTTTAGTATGCATTACAACTAAATATATGATTGATTAGATATTCTAGACTTCCATTTAGCATTACCAAATGTATTGGCTAAACGTTTGCATGATTTTAATAACAATCTTTAGTATGCAATAAACAACTAATTGCATAAATGATTCCAAATACCTAAACTAGACATTTTCTCATTTGATAACTCATTTACTTTTCTTCTCTTTTACTATCTTGCTATTCACTTTTATCTTGCAAAACAAGTCACAACCCCCCTCTCCCGCCTTTGGTTACTTTAAGGCATTTGAATCTTATTATTATTATTTTAAAAAAACACGTAGTTCCCTATAGATTGACTTGATTTTACTATTAATACTATCTTGTAGTAGAAGTTCTTGGTCGGTTTTATAAGGTTGGTTACAATCTTCGACAAGTTTCTCTGTCAATCATATATGCAACCACCCTTTATACAAACCATGTATTGGTTTTCTTTTGGTTTTATTTATATATTCTTTTACATTTTTATTATTTTGGATTTCTTATATTTCAACACACCCTCACTCTCTTACCTAATGAGTTCTATTTTTCTTGTACCCTTTTTTATTTTAAATGATGGAAAAAGAAAAAAAAAAAAAAAAACAATCTACCACAAAAGTTTAAAGTTTTTGGATGCTTTTTCTCTCGGACCTCGTCATGAGAAGCTTGAAGAAAAATTTTATCAACAAATATATCCACAAGACAGCGTCGCGATGCTACTCTGTTTTCCATCCTCTCAGGTTTTTGTACTATGCACACTCCCTTCCACGTTTTCACCCCCTTTTGACGTATTTTCTTGCTCTAGGTCAAAGTTTGACCTTCCTTAAGATATTTTGGTCATTTTATCCTTGAAATTACTTGTTCTAGTCCAATTGCTTGATTTCCTATCAATTAAACAAATAAAGCATCAAAAAATATATATATTAAGCATGAATATGCTAACCAAATTCTAAGTCCAAGAAAGTACTTTTCACCTCTCAATAAACACTTTCTTAAAATAAACCTAAGCAAAGAAAACAAAAAAGAAAGAAAAGTTAGTAAGAATGAAAATAAATAAATAAAAAGTTAATTAGAAACACTTTATTAAGTCTTAGTATTCTCACAATGCTATTAACAAAACTATATCATCAATCTCGGGCAACGAGGTCAAAAATTTGTTGCACAAATTTTCCGCTATACAAAATTGTAAGTGTACAGCGTCAAACTTTAATATAGTGATTGAGTTCGAGTATCGTTCATTGGTTTGAGCTACTAATTTAGTTAAGTACCACAAACTACTTCTACCTCATTTTATCAAAAAAAATTAAAGTTTGAAAGTTATTTTATTTAAATTATCACTACTCTTCTCCCAAACAAGTGGAAACAACAATTAGAGATAAAGTTTAAAAGAGGATCCATGCAATCGAATTAATAAATTTAACCAAATAAAAGACTACTTTCATTGTGCAACAAAAATAAGTCAAGAAGATACTATAGTTATTAGCTTCCTCTATCAAGCCCGATTAATTCTCCTACTTAGAGATAAACCTAGTGTTCTTGCATAATTTTTAAAGACAAGTAACATATTACAATTCTAATTAAAAGTATCATCAACCTATTTCATTGTCTCTACAAGTAGACCATTTCTATTGTCACCCAAGAATGAGAACTTCTTTTAAAAGTAATCAACCACCTCTATTAGAAAAACTAATAGCCATGTATTTGTTATTATAATTTAAATTATATCCTCAGGAGTTAAAACTTAAATCAACAAAATTATTAATCTCTAATCAGAAGTTGGGGCATTAAGCACACAAACACATGAATGAGTTATTGCATGATATAATTTTTTAAAAAATTAAATTATGAATAAAATGTATTATTAAAGATTCAATAAAAACGTGCAATTTCTTAGGTCGACAAGATAAATGTATTTAAAAGGTTCTTCGAGCTCAAATAAGTCTCATGCTTAGACTTAAAACCAACGTTCCTGTATGATTTTTAAAGACCTAAACTCCTCTCTGAATGATCACTAAGTGAACCCTATACATTAATTGATTTATAGATGACTATACAAATATCGTGATGTTCTAATTCAAGTCTCAAACTTCCAAGCCAAAATCTAAATCAAAGATCATTTATTAAATGGCCAAAATAATAAATCATTAAGCATTCAATTTGCATGCAAAACATTGTAGTATGAAAGATTTTTTACTAAAATTAAATTAATAAATGCAAAATATTAATTCATAAAAATTAGAATTCCATAATTCAAAATCACCATTAAAAAAGAACCATCATAATAAAATCTACAGAAGAAGGGAAAAGAAAGAACTCTAGATCCATGTCACATTTTTTCTCGTTACCAACTCCATGATATCAAGCCTTGAATTTTTTAACTCTCAAGAATGTGACTCAACAACTCCTTCAATGTGCCTTCAATGTGTAGAAAGTACTAAAGGAGTTTCCTCTCTAATTGGCCGCCCATTAGGATGATGTGAATGATTCTAATCATAGGGGAAAAAATATTATAGTCCTAATCTATTTGGGATCCATAAACAAATTAGGAATCCAATTAGACTATGAATTATCTTAACTTAATCTAATTAAAAAATCTATAACCTAATTAAGTTTGGAATTGATACATGAATTAAATTAGATAATCCATAGTCTAACCAAGTTAGCAACATTTTTATTCCCAAATATTTTATTTTTCTTTTTAATCTTCAATTTTTCAATTCCTTCATTTTTTCAATTTATCTTCAATTCTGGAACTCTTCAATTTATCTTCTTTTATGCTCCGATTTCTTCATAAATTCCTCTCTTCTGTTCTAATTGCTCAAGAACCTGAAATTCAAAAATAAATAACACGTGAAAGCTCAACTATTTATACAAAACTAACTAAAACTTGTCGATAATGGTTTGATCTAAAAAACGTTGTCTAATGGTGCATATAATTACTGCGAATTAAATCTTGTGAAAAAAGTGAAAAAGCAGAGGCTTTATCTAGAAATAATGAAATCCTGATTCGTGAAATATTTGATGTTTGGGACATTGACTTCGTGAGATTATTTCATTCCTTATTGCTAGCCATTGATTACATTTCAAAGTGGGTGAAGGACAAGGCCATTGGAGATAACGATTCTTCAACTGCCACGAGTTTTTTAAAATCAAACATTTTATTGAGATTTGGAATCTCTAGAGCCATAATTAGTGATAAAGAAACACACTTATGCAATCGAACTATTGAGGCTCTTATGAGTGTACAACATTAACCACTGTGATCATACCCTTTCATCTGCAAACAAATGGACAAGCAAAAGTATCAGACAGGTAAATGAAAGCAATTATGGAGAAAATGTGTAGCCTTGGTCAAAAGGATTGGGGCTTGCCTACAAGATCACAAATGGAACTTCTCCCTTTAGGTTGGTTTTGGGAAAGTCTGTCACCTGCCAGTAAAAGTTGAGCATAAAGCGTATTAGCATGATAATAAATATCACATTCTATTATCACATTCAATAGCTTTGAAAAAACGATATCGTAGACTTTTCATAGCATTTTCAGAATGCTGTTGTAATCCATGTTATTGAAAGTTTCCGACTTTCCATTACGTTTTTTAACGCTATAAAAAATACTATAAAAAATAAACTTTTGGTAGCACATATTTAATGTTATAAAAACGTTTCATAGCGTTGGCAAAAAAAGTTATAGATGATCTTTTATAGTGTTTTTTATAATGGTAAAAAAATGCTATAAAATACTTTCTATAGCGTTTTTATAGCGATAAAAAAAACGCTATAAAAGACTTTTTGTAGCGTTTTAGGCATGCTGTTGTAGCCTATGTTATTGAAAGTCCTGAATTTCCATAGCGTTTTTTCAATGCTATAAAAAAAGCTATAAACTATTCATTTTCTATTACATAATTCTAATGTTCTGGAAAGTTTTCATAGCATTAAAAAATGTTATAATAGACTTTCGATTGCAGTTTTTACAAACGTAAAAAAATTGCTATGAAAACCATATTGAATTTTGAATCTCACCTTGATAGTCGATTTCAATCAAATTGTATATAGTTTATATAGCAGTTTCTACAGTAACAAATTATTACAAATGAAGTTATAAAATCATATGCAATCATATAAATCTTTAATATTGTATACAAGTACATTTACATTAAAATAAATTTTCAATAGTATAAATATCATTCGTAATGGGATGTTTCAATCAATACAATATTCCATAATGATAACCATATTTTTTGTAGGGTTGACATGTTGTACAAATTACATTAAGATAAAGAAACAAACAATGCAACTTAAACTTTCTAGTTTCCTTACACGTATAATTATTCTTCACCTTTTTAAAATGATGCATTCATTAGTATTCACATTAAAAAAATTTGAGAAGTCTTTTATCCCTGCTTGTTGCAAAAAAAAAAAAAAAAAAAAAAAAAACAAACAAACATATATTTGCCATCAAACTCAAAACTTATTCATCAAATCTGACAATATTTTTCTACAATAGAGTGTTCAATATGATGCAAAACACAAATATGGGGGGGGAATAATGCATACAACTAAGGAGACCATATACCAAAGTTCAAAAATAGAGAAATCACAGTCTGTACCTTCAATTCAAGAAACCTATAAGATCAAGGGTTTACACAGTCACTTGACATAAACAAGAAGATTGAAGCAAACACTTACTTTAAAGATATATTCTTGAAAACATCAATACCTAAAGAAAAGTCAAAGTCTTTAGCACTAGACACTTGGTCAAGCTAACAATTTACAAATCTCAATGCAAAATTAAGAATGTCCAACATTAAGAACAAAAACGAATACAAAATTAAATTTACACAAATATGTTGAGTGATATATACATCTCCATTGAAGCCTAGCGTTCCTCCTTGGCGGAATATAAGTCTTGCAAAAATCTAACATCTAAATGAGATATGAAGGTCGGAGATGGGAGTTTGGGACATAGACTTTACTTTAACGTTGAGAACTAATATGAAAGATGTTATAATTCTATAATCAGGGTTTTCCATTCTTGTAAATATTTGTGATATTTTTCTTTTATATGCTTTGTACTCTTGTATATATTCATACCTTTGGTGAATAAATAAAGTATTCTGATTCTTTCTCAAACCTAAGAGTTTTACATGGTATCAGAGCTCTCTAAACAAACTTAGGGTTTTGTGAACCTTAGGGTTTGAAAATTTAGAATGCATTTGTGATACGTCTAGGGTTTTATGGAGAGGTGAGTTTACACTTTTGCTCACAGTCTTCGTTTTCGATTCGTTCGTCGTCGTTAGCCGTCGAGAAAAAAAAAACTATTTTTTTTCGACATCGCCCAGTCCAAAGAGAAGCCCAGCCACCGATCTACAAAAGCCCAAAGTCTGGTTGCCATCTGACCAGTGCGTTAAGTTCACGTGTCGTTGCTCCATCTTGCCGTCCGTCCACTCGCCGACGCGTGTAGGCACGTGCGCCGTCGTTTTTCATCCGTCTTCTTTGGGTTTCCTCAATGTTGTTGGCTCTTCTTGGTGGTGTGTTTGTTTGGGATATATAGATATACTTACTGCTTGTATAGACATCTCTTTGGTAAATTAGGGTTTGTTTCTTTGCTGTTCGGTGTCTATTTTTTGAGGTAATGGCTAATAAGAAACCAGTAATATCTGAGATTGTTCCTATGGTGTCAAAAGTAACTGAATACAAGTTGAATGGATCCAACTACTATTCATGGAGATCAAATCCAGGAGGTGTTGTTTGTTATTATTGTCATAAACCTGGCCATAAGAAACGTGAATGCAGAAGATTGCTGAATAAGGGTCAGAGGATACCATCACCCTCTGCACATGTCGCCTCTACTCCTGATAATCTTGACAAGTCAATTACGATTTCTGCAGAGGAGTTTGCTAAATTTCAATAGTATCAAGAGTCATTAAGGCATCATCTTTTACTCCCATTACGACCATCGTAGAGACAGGTAACATTTCTAAATGCCTTCTTTCCTCCACGTTAAAATGGGTCATTGACTCTGGCGCTACAGACCATAGGACAGGTAACCTCAGTTTATTTTCTACCCTTTGTACATCTACCTCTTCACCTAATGTCACTATAGCTGATGGAACCTCCACTCCTGTTTTAGGATCAGGAACCGTCCATCTCACTGAATCAATTTCTTTGTCATCAGTTTTACATTTACCAAGTTTCTCGTTTAATTTGATTTCGGTCAGTAAACTCACTCGTGATCTTCATTATTGTGTCTCCTTTTTTCCTTGTTATTGCTTATTTCAGGATCTTCCGACGAAACAAACTATTGGTAAAGGGTGGGAATTTGGAGGTCTTTACATCTTTGAACCACAAACACCTACGCCCATCACATGCTCTAGTGTGTCGTCTCCCTTTGAAGAGCATTGTCGTTTGGGTCATCCTTCTATCTTTGTGTTGAAGAGTCTTCGTCTACAACTTCAATATTTGTCTTCTTTCGATTGTGAGTCATGTCAGTTTTCTAAATTTCATCGTTTGAGTTCATATCCTTAAGTCAATAAACGCGCTAGTGCTTCTTTTGAATTAGTCCATTCTGATGTTTGAGGTCCATGTCCTATTGAGTCCAAAGGAGGGTTTAGGTATTTTGTTACATTTATCGATGACTATTCTTGGGTTACGTGATTATATTTAATGAAAAGTCGTTATGAGTTACATTCTCATTTTCGTAACTTCCATGCTGAAATTCAAACTCAGTTTAGTGGTATTCTTAAAATCCTACAGAGTAATAATGCTAAGGAATATTTCTCTCATACACTCAAGTCTTATTTAGATGCCCATGGCATTCTTCATCAATCTTCTTGTGTTGATACTCCATCTCAAAATGGGGTTACAGAACGAAAGAATCGTCATCTCCTTGAGACGGCCAGAGCTTTGATATTTCAGATACATGTTCCAAAATTCTTTTGGGCTGATGTTGTTTCCACAACTTGTTTCTTAATAAATCGCATGCCCTCTTCCATTCTTAAGGGTGAAATACCTTTTCGTACTTTATGCCCCAAGCAACATTTGTTTCTCATTCTACCCAAAATATTTGGTTGTACCTGCTTTGTTCGGGATGTTTGGCCTTAGCATACCAAGCTGGATCTAAAATCCTTAAAATATATTTTCCTTGATTATTCCCGTGTCCAAAAGAGGTATCGGTCTTATTGTCCTAGTCTAACTAATATTTAGTCTCTCCTGATATCACATTTTTTTTAACATACCTCATTTTTTTCATCACCGTCTTTCTCTTCGAATAAGAGTCAGGGGGAGCATAAGGAATTAGAGGATGATTTCCTTGTCTATACAATTATTTCTCCTTTCGATCATCTTCCTGATTCATCTCTACCTGTGGCTACCTCTACTCTTCCTCCCATCATTAAGGTCTATACTCGATCACAACCTCTTCTAGTTCCATGCCGTGTACCAGAGTCTTCTTCATCATTGGATCCAGAAACGGGTGATGATCTTCCTATTGCTCTTCTTAAAGGTAAACATACTTGTGCTCATCCTATTTCCTCTTTTGTTTCACATAACCATTTGTCGCCTTCCACATTTTCATTCGTTGCATCTTTAGAGTCTGTATCCATCCCGAAAACTGTTCATGAGGCTTTGTCTCATCCTAGTTGGTATGCCACAATGGTGGAGGAGATGACTGCTTTAGATGATAATTGTACTTGGGATTTAATTTCTCTCCCTACAGGAAAGAAGGCTATCGGTTGCAAATGGGTATTTGTAGTTAAAGTCAATCATGATGGTTGTGTTGCTCGGTTAAAAGCGTGCCTCGTAGTGAAAGGCTACGCACAAACTTATGATGTTGACTATGCTGATACTTTTTCTCTTGTAGCAAAAATGGCATCTGTGAGGTTGTTTATTTCATTAGCTTCAATCGATCATTGGCCTTTACATCAGCTTGATATTAAAAATACATTTCTTCATGGTGATCTTCAAGAAGAGGTGTATATGGAGCAACCACCAGGGTTTGTTGCTCAAAGGGAGAATGGAATGGTGTGTCTCCTTCATAAATTCTTGTATGGATTAAAGCAAAGCCCACGAGCTTGGTTTTGTAAATTTAGTCAGGTGATTGAAAGCTTTGGAATACGGAAGAGTAGGTTAGATCATTTAGTCTTTTTTAAGAGATCTGGGGGTGGTGTCATCTTGTTAGTCGTATATGTGGATGATATTATGATTACTGGTGATGATGCTTTAGGTATCCAGTCTTTAAAGACCTTTCTTTATAGTCAATTCCATACAAAAGATTTAGGCATGTTGAAATACTTCTTAGGAATTAAGGTAATAAGAAGCAAGAAAGGAATTCTATTATCACAGAGAAAATATGTATTTGACTTGTTGACTGAAACAGGAAAGCTAGGGGCTAAGCCATGTAGTACCCCAATGATGCCCAATCTACAGCTCACAAAAGATGGAGAATTGTTAAAAGATCCTGAAAGATATAGAAGGTTAGTGGAAAAACTTAATTGCCTTACAGTGACTCGACCCGACATAGTCTATTCAATAAGTATTGCGAGTCAGTACATATCATGTCCTACAATTGATCATTGGGCTGCATTGGAATAGATTTTTTGTTATTTGAAGGCTTCTCCCGGACGTTGTTTATTATATAAGTATTATGGTCATACTAATATTGAATGTTTCTCAGACGTCGACTGGGCAGGATCTAAAGAAAACAGAAGATCAACCTCAAGGTATTGTGTTTTTGTTGGTGGTAATTTGATTTCTTAGAAGAGTAAGAAGCAAAATGTGGTGTCATGTTCAAGTGCAGAATCAAAATATAGAGCAATGACACAATCTGAATGTGAATTGATTTTGATATATTAACTTCTTATTGAGTTGGAATTTGAAATCACCACACCGACAAAGTTGTGGTGTGATAATCAAGTAGCACTTCATACTGCTTCTAATCCAGCTTTTAATGAAAGGACTAAACATATTGAAGTTGATTGACATTTTGTACGTGAGAAAATTCAACAAGGGTTGGTATCCACGGGATATGTGAAGACTGAAGAACAATTAGGAGATATCTTCACGAAAGCATTGGATGGAAGACGTATAGATTATCTATGTAACAAGTTGGGCATGATTAACATATATGCTCCAACTTGAGGGGGAGTGTTATAATTCTATAATTAGGGTTTTCCATTCTTGTAAATATTTTGTGATATTTTCCTTTTTTATGCTTTGTACTCTTGTATATATTCATATCTTTGGTGAATGAATAAAGTATTCTAACTCTTTCTCAAACCTAAGAGTTTTAAAGCTTAGCGTTCCTCCTTGACCGAATGCAAGTCTTGCAAAAATCTAACATCTAAATGAGATATGAAGGTCGGAGATGGGAGTCTGGGATATAGACTTTACTTTAACGTTGAGAACTAATATGAAAGACAAAATTGAGAAATCATGAGGTGAACTAGAAGTGTTATAAGCTATAAGTAATGAATTATGCACATTTCTACTTATAAATTAACGTATTATGTGGATTGACTTTCTAAGGGCTTAAATAAGTGTTTCAAACTACAAAGAAAGTATTCTTAAGTACTTAGAAAGTCAATCCAAATATGCTATAAAGCGGTTGTTGTAGCCAGCTTCCAAATTCAATACTAAAAGAAATATACTTTTACTAACTAACAACGGTGATTCTTAGCAACTAAATTATCTTACAAATTGGAAGTTTTAAACTTAGAAGATTCCAAGTGTTCCACCAAATCCTAAATATTTGAACCTACTGCACCAACTCTGCAAAACACAACAATGTAAAACACATTAACTGCTTTCTCTTTTACACTTGGATGCCATTATATACCAAATAAAAATATGAAAAGGACAAAAATGGAAAAAAGAGAACCCCATAACTAGAAAACCAGTAATTCAAGACAATATCAGTCAAAGAACCTTCTGAGACAATCTACCAGCAGTGGGTGCATATTGATTGCACAGCAACCATCCAGGCTGAGTAAGGTAAACATTATATTGTAGCCTTCTTGGGACAATAGGGGATACTAATAGATAAGAGATAATTACAATGAAATTAATCTTTTAGTTTTTTTATTCTAGTAGAGAAGGTATGAGAAAAACATATTTCTAGACAACTTACTTGCTTTGTTTTGATTTCTACGATATGTTGCAGAGATAAAAATAGGGCTTCTTTTCGACACCACAAACTAGAAGCTAAATACTCCTATCCTATAAGCTTGTCTCATTATTATGATCATCTTCCTCAATAACACTCTTAATAAATCTCTCTCATTCAGATGTGACCTCCGTTCATTCATGTATCCATCCTAGCTCCGATGTCACATCATTTCTAAAAGAAACCTAAAATCATAAATGATGGGACAACTCCCAAACAAAGTTTCTTTTGGTGGAGGTTTCCTCTACCTGCAGACCTAATGAGAAAATACTCAAAGTCAATAAAATGCTTACTAACAAAACATTTTAACTCAAAACAGTTTAAGTCAATGGCTAGATCTTGTTTCAAACCTCTTGGTAGTGTTTACTTCGAAGATTGAAAGGTGAAAGAGGCAGCAAAACAACCTTTGTGATAACACATGCTAAGACGAGAATCAAGATCAAATGAGAAGGATACATAAATCTCAACATTCCATATGATGGATTATATATAGTTTATCATAGCCAAATAGTTTCACTTACAACCTAAGTATAAGTACCAAGAGATTAATTATCACTTCAAGTTTCACTCAATATTCAATTCTTTAAATCTCAGTGTTCCTCCTATTGTTATAGAAAATCTAAACTGTTCTAGAAAAAATTGGTGTATAAAGAGATCAAAATTAGACATATTATAACAATTTCCTACTATTTTATCTATACAGTAACAACTTAAGCTAACTATTAGCCAGCAATCCTCCAAGCCTCCCAATATAAATGATATGCTATATAAACCAAAAGAGCAACACAAAACCAACGAGCTGAAGCATGTTTCAACACAAACCTTACAAGTAGGATCCACAGAGGAAGAGATTATGATAGCATTGGATCCTCCATAGCCAACAACAATATCAGTAACAGGTAGATTATGCCCAGTGAAACTATGATCATAAAAATGTTTTCCTTCCCTTTGCCATCCATCATCAAATACCCTGGAATAAACATGTTAGTAAGAAGAATTTCTACGAAGCCTAAACACACACACACGAGGAAAGGATAAAATTTCATACGTTATAATGACCATGCCATTTCTTAAGCAGTCTACCGCTCAAAACCTCAACAATGAGCATATCATCTTATACTACAGCAAAGAATATGCCAATTAATGGAATGGGGGATGACAAATATAGTTTTCCACAAATAAGGAATTCTAGAGTTTAATGTCACAGAATAAATTACTAATCAAGCTTTACCTCCCATAAGTATAAACTAACCATTCCATTAGACAAGCACTTAACTTCCAATGTCACAAAAAGTGAGGACTGGTTTAAACTAACCAGTTTACGAATTCAGAATCTTACATAGGACATTATGTGATGGGACAATGACGAATAAGTTCAATAAGCTTGAATTCACCCCAAGCTACAATAAACTTGAGTTCACTCGAAACCTTTAATAAAACAACAGAAAATGGGCAAATATAAATATAAACAAGCAAACATGATCAATTTGTGCAGTATCAATGGAACAATAGCATCATATTATTGACAAACTACCTATTTTACAAAGTTTTGAACAATGTTGAATTAGGTCCATGAAATTAACAAAACAAGGAATAAGTAATCCAATAACTTGGTCATATGAGAAAATAATAAATACTTACAACCTATATTGTTTATTCAAGCATGAAAAACTTAGAAAAAAAAGAAAGAAACAAAATTACACAAAAAAAACAAAAATTAGTTATGAAGAAAAAAATTATACAGTCTGAAAGTTCATACCCAATGCAATAACTTGGAGAATTCAAAAGGCAATCCAAAACTTAAATCTTCTCTTAAATACAAAGATTTGAACCCAATTCTTGATAATAGCAAAACTTCTCTAAGTGAGTCTTCGGGAACCTACTAACTGAAATTCGCTCAGTTTCAATGATACAAAAGATGTAGCAAGATTCACTTTCCCTTTTATTTGAAATGCATCAGTCCCTATTAAGCACAAACCATTTAAAAAAGATAAATATGTTACAAAAATTAAAATGTTTCAAGTGAAACCCCAGCGGGAGGCCCGCACGACGGGCTATTAGCTCAGTGGTAGAGCGCGCTTGGATTTACAATTATTCATTACAGACAAACACAAAATACGAAAAAATGAGGTGAAAAGAAATACATAATATGTTACATATGTAACTTTATAATTAATATTATGAACAAAAAAGTGAATAGAAAGTATCAAAAATTTTGGAAAGAACCAAAGTTCCAGATTATTACAAAAATTAAAATGTTTCAAGTGAAACTTTAATCTTCTTAATGAAAAACCATTAAAGTCTAAGTTCCACTTCCACCACTAAAATCCTTGAAATCAAATAACCACCAAAAGGGAGAATAAAAGAGCATTTTGTTATTCTAGAAAGTTGGGGAAGAAAGTTGAGTTTTCTTCCCTGTTTTAATAGTTATCTTGAAATCAAACAAGATCCATAAGAGAGTGTAGAGAAAAAATAATAAACATAATTAAGTGGAATTTCCTAGTTCCCTCGAATAGTTTACCTGCAACAATGAAGAAGAACAAAAACAAGAACTGAATATTAATCATTAACTCAAAAAATAAGCGGACATTGTTTGGAAGGAGGAATTAATGCATAGAAGACAACATCAATCGTCGGCACCATCCTCGTCCACAAATTATATTTTCATTCTCTAACCAAACAAAAATCAACAGTAAGAATCAAACTTATCTCATAAACAAATTTTTAAAACCAAAATATTAATAGCAAAATTACTTCCTAACTCTGCAGTTTCTCCGTGTCGAAAATACAAGCTTCATATGGAGAGATTTTTGAACATCCTATCGATTCAAGTACTTTGCTACAATGTCTCCTGCACACGGATCTAAAACTCCCTGTCCAGCCTGAAGAAAACTTTGGATCGAACACAAATTTCAAATCACACAACCGGAGCAAAAAAGCAAGATCCTCCCTACATTTCTTTTGATACAAAGATAAGAAAAGTTCATAGATCTTCTGATGATAAAGGAAAGCTCATAGAAAGTGTGCTAAAAAATACTAGCCGATAAAAAGTGTGCACGTGTAGTTGATTCCATGTCAACTCATAAGTTTAATGATGAAAACTTAAAGCAAACAAACTTCCAATAAAAGTAGATGCCATCATTTTACAGAAAGATGTGGAGTAAAGCATACAAAACTTAGGGAAAAAGGTATAGTTGCAAATATAGACATTATATCCAAAATATTAACAGATATAACATAATGTAAAAAAAAATTATAAATATGACCAAATTTAAATAGTCTATCAGTGATAGACCATATTATTAGAGTCTATTAGACCATATCATTGGTAGAGTTTATCAATGATAGAAGTATATCGCTAATAAATTTGAGAGTCTATCAACGATAAAAGTCTATATCTGCAATTTTTTTTTTATGATGTTATATACTTAGTTATTATTCCTAAAAATGTTATCAATTGTAATTACGAAAAAAAAGTTACTTACTGGAGTAGAGTAACCAAAAACAAAAACAAATTCCACAAAAATTCTCTAATTGAAGTGAAGCATAAAACTAAAAGACATTTAATGGAAATGGAGTGGAGTAAAGCTCTGCACGGAAGATATCAACTCGTTAAGAATTGTGGTAGGAAGCACGACTCAACTTCAAAGTAAATTTTATGCCACCAACATCCCAACGTTCTAAAAAGACAGAACTAACTAAAACACAACAAAAATAAGAATGCCAAAAAAATTAACTTTTTTAACCTAGTACAAATCAAATATGTGAATTAGATGTGTGTTGATTTATCTAACTCTCTTGTCTATAAATTTTTCCTTTTAAATCTATTTGTAAAGTATGAAAAGAAGTATTTGGTCAATAATATCAAGTTGCGAGTTGACAAAAAGGTCACTTAGACTTTGCAAATCAGTCCTAGCCTCTGCCTCGGCGCAAAAACTCTCCTACTGGATGCATTCGAACTCTTGTTGACTACGGAGGTTGTCCTGTTCAAACTTAACAGATCTGTCAGCAGGCTCCATAACCAAAGTCTCCAAAGACATACTTGACCCTAAAGATTGAGCATGAGTCAACTGGTGTGGTGTTGTGAAATCTTGGTCGCGAAAGCTCTGTTTCCATTGGTGAGGCTCGTAATCCGAAGGACCATAATACCAATCCTAGACGAATCCACATGGTGCTGGCATCCACTGCAACCTTGGACATGTTTCCATGGGATGCCCCTCGAGTAGGCAACTCCCGCACACCTCTACTTGTTGCGACCTCCTTCTCACCAAGTGGCGAACCAAGGAAGTCAACTCAACAAGCTCATGGTGAAAGCTACTTACCTCGTCATAAAAATTTGCAACTTAACCTTCAGACGTCGAAGACTGATTTAGAAATCCTGTCATGCTCAACTGATACAAAAAGAAAACAAATCAAAGCAAAAGAAACTTTAACTAAAAACTAACTAAGAAGAACTAATTGGCTTCCCTGGCAACGGTGCCAATTTGACAGCAGGAATTTTGGGATTGTTTTATCCACAGTAAGGGAACATGCATCGCATACCGCGTCCAATGGATTTTAGTTGTCGAGTAAAATTGACTTCTAATTTCCCATCATCAAGTTTTTGGTGTCATTGCCAGGGACTTGGCAACTAAATGTTTGTTAAGTTTTATTTCTCTGCGAGCAAACTTTTTATCTTGGGTGTATTGCAGCTTGTGCGACCAGGTTGCAAACAATATTGAAGTGTAGGCGATGCGCTGAAAGCCAATGTTGACCCCAAGATATAAGGACAATCAGTCGTAAAAGAGCTGAAGGTGATTCTAAGCACATGATGGCCGCATGTGCCCAACAATTGCTGGAAGTTCCAATGGTCAGGGCAACTTGACCCAAGTAGTTGAAAACCATCTCCTGCATGGAAGACTCCTTGCGGTGACAACACTCTTATTTTTCCAGGGATGTCTTCTACTCTATCATTACTTCGCTTTCTTAGTATAGGTTATTTATTTTTATTGTTATTTTGGATATATGGATGCTTCCTTGGTTGTGGTACGTTTGCTCTTGTAGGTGCAACAATAAGTCTCCTCGATTCATAGTTCAACGGAAGAACTCCTTTCATCATTCAACGCATGGCTTCGATCGTGTGAATTCCAATGCATGAGCGCATGAGTTGTTCTGTCTAAGGTCTTTTCTCGTTATCTTGTATGCCTTATCCTTTTGAAATTCATCCTTTCCCGATTGCATTGTTTTGCGATGTTTCTATGATGGCATATATAGTTCACCACATTTTCCAACTAATCAATGCAAGGCATTCTTTAATTTTATTAGCTTTTTCAAATTTTGAAAGTCTTAAGTTTTATTCTGTGAAAACCTTTGTTCAAACATTTATTATCGCATTCTAGTAATTTTGTATTTAGCTTTGCGGTGAGAATGCTGCCAACCTCTAAGTTTGGGGGTGGCAGCGTTCCTGGAGAATTGCGTTCATTATATTGCGATCAATTGAAAAAAAAAAGTTGAAGTGAGATTTTGAGAATAATAACTCCATTATCAATGCAATGGGGAAACCCGTGTTGATAAGAGTTAAGTTGTGAAAGGCACTTGCTCGAAGTTAGATGTTCGCATGACACACGTGGGGGCAAGCCAAAACGAAGGCAAGTCACCAGAATCAATGCATTAGCACAACTCCTTTGTCCAGCGCAAGACAAAACAAAAGAGACAAGAGTTGAGTTGAATATGGAACGCAATTGAAGTTGGATGCCCACTTGACACACGTGGGGGTAAGCCAAAACGAAGGACGTAACCAGGTTCAGCACCGCATTTGAATAAGTCATCGTAAAGTTTTGAAGTATTTTTGAATGAATGCATTATCAAAAGCTAAACAAAAAGTTGCGGTGAATGAATAAAAGCTTTTGAGAAAAGGCTTGCCAGATTTAACTTAGACAAGATCTTTTTGAAGAAGCAGCCAAATTGGGGGAGAGCATTGCAATGATGGTCAAAGGTGTGTGTGAATTATATTCTAAGAAGCTGTTCATCGCAAAGGAAAGCATAAAGGTGAGTTAGAATTTCTTGAGTATAACACATGCTTGAGGACAAGCATGATTTTAAGTTGGGGGGTGTGATGACATGCAGAAACGCTTGTCATCTTAGGCCTTTTACTTAGAATTATGAAGGTTGTTAGGCAGAATATGCGTCGATCATGATAGGAATTCAAGAGAATATGATTTGCGTCGATCAACATGTCGAATATCAGCTAACCCGATATTTTGCGTTAATTATGCGTTCAATGTTCTATCTTTGTAGCTAATGCAGGAAATTAACGCAAACGCGGAAACTAGACCACCACATGCAGAGAAGCTCTCCATCGCAAGGAAAACATATTATATCAACGCAAGGGTGTTGCGGTGATCAGCCACATGCGTCCATCGCATGGGAATTGCGCTCGTCAGGCGATTGCGGTCATCATGTAGTGTTGCGGTATTAAGCGAAGGCGGCCATTGAATGATTGCGGCTATGCAACAATGCAAATTAATGGATCAACGCAAGGTAGGTGGAATGAAGGCATTAACGCATCTACCTCGAGAAAATCCAAAGCTGATGTTGACATTTCACCTACCACACCGTTACTGGCAGAGGTTCAGAAAAGGACTAACGCGCCAAACGTGTTAGTCCAAACGTCAGACTCAGAGCAGTCCAATTAATGTTGTCGGTGACCCAAGCTCTATAAATAGAGGCCGACGAGTTGAAATTCAAGTTATCTGGAGAGTATCCTTCAATCGGGGATTTTCCCCGCGATCTAGACAAACTATGTGAGAAGATGGCTGAGAGTTTTTCACCTCCTTCATCCATTCCGAGTGACGACTGGAGCCTTCGACCGGAGCTAGATCTCGAGAGAGTTAGCTTCTTCGCCCATCCATGGCACCACCGGTAGCCTTGACGCACATCTGCTGGAAGCAAATCATTGCTTCCAGCTGGTCGTTTCCTTTTCCTTCTTTTCCTATATTGTATTGTATGACATTTTGAATTAAGGAATTAATACAATCTGTTTTCAATGCATTCTTTTGTTCCTTCGACTCCATCTCCATCTTCTTTGCTTAGCATCTTTACTTTCATTGCAACACTTAGTGGGATTGCTTGGGTATTACATACTTAGTCATGCGGATTAGGGATATGAAGCATGTAGCAAACCACTGAGAGGTGTGCGTCGCATGAGTGTGTGAGAAAACCTTATTTACTTAAGTATGAAGCTGCTGCAATGTCTGTCTATAGGGTAACGTATTGCTTGTCTATGAGTAAAGTCAGCAACAATCAACTGCCCGGGAGGGTAAGTGGTTGGACGCATTAAGCAAGGTATGCATTGTTCACTAGGGATAGTAACAATCTTGCGTCAACCAAGTTCATGCATTTGTCTTGTTTTATGTTATGCCCAACACCCCTTTAGAGCTACTCGAGAGAGAGTCTAAAGAAAGAATCTAATGACTCGAGAGAGTTAGTTTAGAATCTAGACTCGAGAGAGCAATATTAGATCATATAATACAAGAGATAAGAGCTTAGGAATAAGCCATGTTTTCTATTAACCCATCGCATGCATCCTAGAGATAGGATACGATTGAGTGCGGTCACCGCAGCATTGTGTGCATTTCGCCTCATCGCATAGGAAGAGAGTAGAGACTTAGGAATAAGCTCTATGAACACTTTTTCATTCAACACATGCGTCCTAGATTTAGGAGCACTGCATCTCCATTGGAAAATGATTTGTTGTGCATGAGTGTAGCATGAACGCATTGGCTTGCATTGACTAGGGTTGCCCTCGCAGTCACTCTTAAGTATTGCAATGGAAACATCTCCGCATTTTATCTAGTTTTCCACACATTTATTTCATGTCAAGTTTTGTCGCATCTCTACCTTCATGCATATTCTTATTGCGTTGTTTGTTAGGTAAGAGTAGGAGTAGGAATAACTTAGCAACATCCTCTCCATTCTTTTATTTAAACCGCCGCATGCACATCACCACAATCATATAGCTACCAGTCCCTGTGTTCGACCTCGGATTACCCGAGAAAATTGCTTTAGAATTATACTTGGTTCCAGCATAAGAAAACTTGTGGCAGGACGTATGGTCAGCGCATATATCCGTTAACGCATTCACTCCAATGCATGACCATCGACGCATGACTATCAACGCAAATCTTAGGAACATGCATCGCATACCGCATCCAAAGGATTTTAGTTGTCGAGTAAAATTGACTTCTAATTTCCTGTCGTTAGGAACTTAGGTACAAAAGAAAAAATTCACTCCTTCCTCGAAGCAGGGGTAAGTTGAAAAATTGCTCCCTTTAGGGTTGATTCCGAATCTTGAACATAGTGGCCACACCCTCTATTTGGAAGAGAGGACCCAGTAATAGTAGGACTATGACTTATTGTTCATTAGAGAAATCAATGATACATAAGGATTTAGATGTAACTACAGGAGAAAAATGGTAAATTGGCCCAACTTTACTTACGAGAGATTTGTGAAGAGTTATCACACTATTCATTGGTTAATATGGACACAGGAATATATTTGTAATGGGAAGAGTGCAACTGTCGATCTTTAGTGGAGTGTCTGGCAGTTAACGGATGGTGGATCTCGTGACTAAAGAGTTTAATCAGTTATTCACATACCGTTGAAGCTTCAAGCTACAGGTCCATAAGGTCCCCTTGGTAGCACAATGGATTCAAGTTGAGAATCAGATTTTGGGGTTGATTTGAATTGTTCAAATTAATAAGAGGAAATTCAATTATATGTGATATAATTGGTGTGATGTATTAGATACATTATTTTGAGAAATTAATGTAAACACGATTTGCATTAAGTACCATAAAATAGAAAAAGAACTATAGTTTATATGTTTCATTTGATGAAATATTAAAACTATAGGTTATAAATATCATATGATAAGTTGGTTATCATATTTATTTATAATATATTGATTATACGATAATTAATTTCTTTTTCTCTAATAACCGTTTGAGTGGGAGGTATTGGATGTTTTATGGTAACAGTGAGTTAAAAGGAAAATTGTTTTCCAAATTTAGAGGTTAATCCATTCGGAAAATTCTCATGGAAAAGGGCTATCAAGTGAATGTTTTTACTAAACGATAGTCGTTGAGAGTCTAAACGATCGTTTAAAAGTTGACTATATGATAGTTACTCAGCTGATCGTTACTACACGATCGAGTAGAAAAGTCTATGCGATAGGCTTCATTTACTAAATGATCGAGTACATCGTCTATGCGATAGACAATATTCTTATCTCCCACTTATTCGATCGTCTACTCGATTGCATACCTCCTCTCTTCCTTAAGCCAAGATCATACATAACCCACAACTCTTGGATTCTCACATTGAGAATGCTAAGGTAACACTTGTGGTGGTGTTCTAACTCAGTTCATGGATCGATAGGGACTCGATTGGTTATGAGGTTGTTCGTGCTGTTGGTACTCTATTCGGTTCATTTGATTGCTGTTGTGGATGCATTAGAGATTGATTGAGGGATTCTTGAAGAATGGTTCTTCAAAGGTACGCATACTCTATCCCTTAATTCTTTTATAGCATGCTGTAATTTCTAGTTGTGCATAATCTATTAGTTTTTGGTTAGACTGTAATTGGTTGCATTCAATCTGAATGGAATTTTAAACGATCCACTTCCAGTGCTCGTGGAGATCTGTGTTTGTGATTTCCTTCAGCAGTCAATTCCCTCACGGTTGAATCGATTGCAACTTGCCACCCAAAGTTTGGTGACCTTAGGAAGAAGCTTAGGGTAAGCTTGTTTTGATGTACACACATTGGAAAAGAGTCAGGGACTTGTGAAACTTGTTTTCTTTTGGGACACATGTTTATTTTGACCATCTTATTTCGATGGATGTATGATTGTTTTTGGAACTGTAATTAAGACTTGCCCTGTTTAATTTCATGGATGTGTTTTTGCCAAGTCATTTGCATATTGAGGTTTCTAGCAAGTTCACTTAAGTTAGGCAATAAGTGATGGCGTCTAGGTCGATAACTGCTGCTATCATATCCTCTTTCGGTTTTAGAAGGTAAATCGGGAGAGGGTGTGACACAGAGAGAATGAACAGAACTCTCATGGAGAGAGTGAGGTGCTTACTATCAGAGGCCATGTTAAATGAAGTATTTTGGGCATAAATCCTTGCAACATGTTAGGTTGTATGTCCTAAAACTCGCTATTTTTAATATTAAACATATTCTATTTTTGCAATAAAGATGTTATTGAGGTTTAATCAATAAATTGTTATTGAATATGTAAATTGCACTAGTAAAGACTAAATCCAATACACTAAGATCCATGAATATTACATGAATACTTGGACTTTATGTGGAGACATAAAATGGATCAAATTTGAGTAGATAGCCAAAACAGTCTATAGTTTACGAATGAGGCTGGGTACCTTATTCTGGTAACACTATTGGATTCGACCCGCTTTGTATTTAGTACAAACGATGTGATCCTAAATCGTTCATGTGGAGACATGCGAGTGGAGGCGTCCTATGCAATGAGTTTATATAAAACCGGACCAAGAAACAAGTCACTTTTACTTTAGAACGTTGTTTACTGTTTAAGGATGACTATTTCAAAGTGATGACCTAGGTAACTCGACCTTAATCCTGAGCTAATATGAACTCCTATTTATTCGGGATTATCCTTAGATCGAGTGAGGCTTAGCTCAACAACGCCAGTTCAATAAGCTTCCCATTTCAAGGATAAGACCAGGTAGATAGCTAGAGACATAAGGTACAAGACAGAATTCATTCCTACCCGCTTTTATAGATAGTAGAGAGGTTGTTCTCTTATGTACTGTTTCCAGGTCTTAAACAAGGGCCCCCACCCTCTCATTGGCCCGAGAGAAACTTGGTTTGGTGATTGGATCATAAACCAAAGAGGATCAACGGGACTTAAGGAGCAAGATGTAATCTCAGGGGTCAAACAACATTTTACCCAGCCGTTATTACCAACAATTTGTGAAGGGCGACTTACTAATTATAGTTAAATCATGTGGATAGAAATGAAGGAAACTTGACATGAGGAGAACTTTGAGTGCAAACAAATCAACCAAATTCCATTAATTATTGAATACAAAATTTACATTAAACATACAAATAGTTATGCATTCCAAATTAAATTACAACATGTTTTATAAAAAAATTTGGTTTCAAGAAACCTCACCTTTGAATAAATCTTTCTTCAAGGAATCCCTCATATGAGCCACGAACGAAACTCCTTCTTCGTGAGCGGATACTATCAGTTGAGAACCCTCTGTATTCTCTTTGAGGATTAAAGGATTCAAGCAGAAGTTATGGGTTTTGCTTGAATCCTTAGAAGAGGGAAGGAGATGGAGAGGATGAGAAGGAAGTTTCTTCAGAGAACTCTTCTCTCTCTGTGTCTTTTTTTTTTGTGAAAATTTTTAGGATGAAGATGATTCTATCCACTTCTTTTATCACACATTAGTTTTCTTGAGAGAATTTGCAAAGGGAGTTATAACTCCTTCCCTTTTTATTAATTTCAAATAAATTTATAAAGTAATATATAATAATAATAATAATAACTACTATATTATATATATACACTACATGTCATATCAAATATAACATATAACCTATAGTTTTAAATTGCATCAAATATAACATAAACTATAGATTTTATTCTCTCTTAACTATACATGGCATTTAATATAAATCACATTTATATTAAATTCACTTATATGAATCTCATCCATATAAATGATATTTGGATCATATCCAAATATTTAATTCCTTTCAATATAAATCATATTTATATTTAATTACATGAATCTCATTCACATAATTGGTGTTTGAATCATATTCAAATTCCTCTCATATATAATGTATCAAATACATTATAATTAATTATATCATATATAATTAATTCTCTCAAATAATTTAAATACTTCAAATTAATCCAAAGATTAAATCCCTGTTGAGCTACAGTGGGGACCTTATGGAACTGTAGATTGAAGCTTCAACGGTACTCGGATAATTAATTAAACTCTTTAATTAAATTACCCAATATCTGTTAACTGTTGATCACTCCCCTAAAGACCGACAGTTG
This sequence comes from Benincasa hispida, assembly GCF_027475165.1. Taxonomy (NCBI): domain Eukaryota; kingdom Viridiplantae; phylum Streptophyta; class Magnoliopsida; order Cucurbitales; family Cucurbitaceae; genus Benincasa; species Benincasa hispida. Next base: position 57,299,895 of record NC_143478.1, read on the forward strand.
CAGTCTTCGCACTACAAATAAATTGTTGTCTCCGTTGGATATAACCAACGTGATAACCCTTCAAAAATTACTCATAAGTACAATTTGGCCAAAATATCGTTTTGCCCTTGTAGTTACATCTAGCTCCTTAAGTACCATTGATTCCTCTTATGAACAATAAGTCATAGTCCCACTATGACCAAGTCCTCTCAAGTCATGAGAGGGTGTGGCCACTATGTTCAAGAACTGGAATCAGCTCTTAAGGGAGCAATTTATCTACTTGTCCCTGTATCGGGGAAGGAGTGAATTCCGTCTTGTGTAGCTGAGTTCCCAGCTCCTTAGTCAGACAAATCCCCAAAATTGTAGGTTTATTGAGTTTGCAATCTGGCAACTCTCACCTATATAAACAAAGGACCGCCTTCTTGAGTAGGTGTTCACAACTCACTCAGGATTCTGGTCATCTCACCTATGGTCATCCTAGTAAAATGTAAGTATCTATTATTAATGGCATTATATAAATAGACTAATCATTTCGTGGTCTGGTTTTATACAAACTCTTTGTATAGGATAACCCCGCTCGCATGTCTTCACATGAATGATTAGGATCAAATCATTCGTAGCACTTTACAACACTTGTAACACCTACAAAGCGGGTTTTATTTGTAGTGTCACAAGGATAAGGTACCCAGCCTTATCCATCTACTACAGATCGTTTAGGTTATTATTTAAACAAGATTCACTTGTATGCCTCTATATACTTTTTTAAATTACATGAAATAACCTTGGATCTTAGTTTATTAGACTGGGCATATACTTATAAAATAACACTTTTTTTTTATTAACAACAATATGTTTACACAAAGTTTATAATCTACGAGATTATAAGGAGATTTAGGACATCATTCCTAACAATTTCCCACTTGTCCTAAAGCTTAGGGAGAATAATGTACAATACAAATAAAGTACAAAAAAATACAATAAATTAGGGCATACACTATACCCCAGTACCATCTCCTACTTGCCCTAGATAATGTGTCGCATATCCCGTGGACTCAGGCTTTCTTGATGACCCTCGAACACTTTAGCCATGAGAGCTTTTGTAAACGGATTAGCAATGTTGTGCTCCGCAACAATCTTCGTGATAATCACATCACCTTGATGCATAATCTCCCGAATCAAATGATATTTTCATTCTATGTGCTTGCCTCTTTGGTGACTCCTAGATTGCTTTAAATTTACCACACCACGACTGTTATCACAATAAAGTGTGATGGGTAAAGACATATTTGGAACAACTTCCAAATCAGTAAGGAACTTCTTAAGCCAAATAGTTGTTGGGATTGTTGTTCTAATTCTCCCAGAGTCTCGTTATTTGTAATTTATACACATTGTTTATGAATAAAATAAAAGTTATTTCATTCTGGCATTTACTCATATCCAATAAAAAAAGCTCCATGGTTATTGTATGTAAACTTAAGCATGTATATGAGATATACAAGTGGATCATCCCTTAAGTGATAACCTAAATAGGTTTGTAGTATAAGGATTAACGAGGGATACCTGATCTTGGTGACACTACGGATACATCCCGCTTTATAGAGGTTCGTAAGTGTTGTGAACTACTATAGATGGTAGATCCTGACCACTCATATGGAGACATGCAAGCGGGGGTGTCGTATATAAAGAGTTTGTATGAGACTGGACCACGAGATGACTAGACTCTGTATATAACTGTTGGATCAACACCAGCACGCAGCGGAAGGGAACATGATCCATAAGCATTATAATTCATTAATTTTGGTTGAAAAGAAACATGCTAAAACAGAGTATAATGGGTTTCAAGAACATACCTTGGCCGAACCATCGAAATCTCTATTTCCAACTGCTAAATCCTCTAAATCCTTGTGTAGACCACCACAAGATCTTCCCTACTATCCTCTTGGTGCTCTAGATTGAGTTGTGGGATTCAAAATAAGCTGGAATCAAAGGGAATATGGAGAAAGCTCACTTAACGAACGCATTGAAGAACTCCTCTTCATCCGAATTTTTCAGCAAAAATTCAATCGGTTCATCGTCCCTTTCTTCAATCCAATCTCTTTAATATATTACAGACTATCATGCAAAGAGATGTGTTGCATGGGATGCAGCTCATGCTTGGAGTAAACCAAAGGAATAGGTGGGTTCTTTGTAAGCTAGTTGAAGATGAACATGAAAAACCCATTTTCATTTTTGTGTAATTTTTCAATTTTCAAAATCTATTTTGATATTAAAATCATATTTTATTTCTAAAATCAAATTTTATTACTTTTACAAATTAATTTCATAAATTAATTTTCTAAAAAAATTAATAAATAATTATTTAAATAATTATAATTAATTTAATATCCAATATTAAATTAATTTTTACACAAATTCATCTTCATATATTTAAATCATATTTAAATATATTTTTTCCAATTTCATTTGATTCTAATTTGAACGTTTCAAATTAACTTATCACACTACTCTAGAGCTAATCCATTTATGAGCTAGTAGGAGGACCTGATGGACATACAAATCATGGGCTCCAACGATCCGAGATTAATCGGCTAAACTCATTAGACCGATCTAACCCCCATTCATTAACTAATGGGTCACTCCACTAAAGCCCATAGTTGAACTCTCCTTATTGTAGATATATTATGTCCACTCGATATAACCATGATTAGTAAGTTAACCCATCACAGGTTGTTCGTAATAACGGCTAGGTCAAATCTCTGTTTTACCCCTAAAATAAACTCTTGTTCCTTAAGTCCCCACGGATCCCCTAATGAATAATTGTTTTGTGATCCAATCACAAAACCGAGTCCCTCTCATACCAAATGAGAGGGCGCGATCCCTTGTTGAAGCCCTAAAATCAACACTTAAGGGAACAACCTCTCTACTATCCGTAAAGCGGGTAGAAGTTAATTCCCTCTTGCACCCTATGTCCCCAACTATCTATCAAGTCTTATCCCTGAAATGGTACTCTTATTGAGCTGGTGCTTTTGAGCCAACCCTCACCTATGCAAATCTAATTGCAATCCAAAATAAATAGGCGTCCATAGTTAGCTCAGGATTAAGGTCAAGTTACCTAGGTCATCGCTTTGAAATAGTCGGTCTTAAACAGTAAAAAACATCATAAGGTAAGAGTGACTCATTTCGTGGTCCAATCTTGTACAAACTCTTTTGCACAAGGACACCCCCACTCCTCATGTCCAACATGAACGAATTAGGACACTTCGTTTGTAGCACTTTACAACTCCTTGTAACAACTACAGAGCAGGCCATATCCAATAGTGTTACTAGAATAAGGTACCCAACCTTATCCATGTACTATAGATCATTTTGACTATTTACTTGAACCTGATCCACCTTTATGTCTCCACATAAAGTTCAAGTACTCATCCAATAGTCAAGGGACTTTTAGGTTTATTGGATTTATATTCAAGCAATAGATCTATTTAATAACACCTTTATTGAATTTTCAGAATAAGCTCCATTGTTTACATACCACGAGTTTTAGGACATAAAATACAACAATAACACTGTTGATACTAGAGACTTACATCTCCCCTAAACGACCATAGATGACATGACCTCAATCCTGAGTTTTTTGAGAACTCCTGCCTTTCAGGGTGATTCTTTGATTAGTATGGGTGAGAATAGCCAGATTGCCAACTCAACATGCCTACCTTTTTGGGAACTTGTCTGATTTGGGAGCTGGGAACTCAGTTACACAAGATGGAATTCACTCCTTCCCCGAAGTAGGGATAAGTAGATAGATTTCTCCCTGAAGGGCTGATTCTGGGGATTGAACATAGTGGCCACAACTTCTTTTTGGAAGAGAGGACTCTGTCATAGTAGGACTATGACTTATGTTCATTAGAGGGATTAGTGGTACTTAAGGAGTTAGATGTAACTACAAGGGCATAATGGTTATTGGTCGAGCTATACTTACAAGCGATCTGTGAAGGGTTATCGCAATGTTGATTGGTTACGATGGACACATAATATATTTGTAGTGAGAAAAGTTAGCTATCGGTCTTTAGTGGAGTGCTTGGAAGTTAATGGATGGTGGATCTCGTGACTAAACAGTTTAGTTAGTTATTCACGTACCGTTGGAGCTTCGAGTTATAGGTCCATAAGGTCCCCTTGGTAGCTCAATGGATTCAAGTTGAGGATGAGTTCTTGGTGTTGATTTGAAATGTTCAAATTAACAAGAGGTAATTTGATTATATATGATATGATCGACATGATGTATGAGATACATCAAGTGGAGGGTTAATGTAAATGAGATTTACATTAAGAAGTATTGAATAAAAAAAGAGCTATGGTTTATATGTATCATGAGATGAATTATTAAACTATAGGTTATAAATATACTACGGTAAATTGGTTATCATATATATTTATAATAATATTAATTATTGGATAATTATCTCTTTTTCTCTAATAAAAAATTTAGTGAGAGGTTATTAGTGGTTTCATGGTGAGATAAAAGGAAAAAACTTTTCCTTAATTTAGAAGTTGTTGTTTTGAGATTTCCATTCACGGAAAGTTACTCACGGAAAGACTGTCAAGTGAAATAGATTTGCTAAATGGCGACTTGGAGAGACTGGACGATCGTGGAGTGTTTCGATAGGATAGACATTCAGCTGGCTAATGAGCTAAACGATCGTGCAGCTTTAGCTAAACGATCGCATAGCGTTTGTTAAAGATTGGGCATTGTCTATACGATAGAATTTGACATCTCCCACTTGCTCAATCATTTACACGATTGTTCTTCCCTGGTCTCTTCCTCTAACCTACTCCACATAGAGCCCACACTTCTGGATTCTCACACCGAGAATACAAAGGTAACTATTGTGGTGGTGTCATACTCAAGTCGACATAGTCGAGGTTCTATGGAGGTTATTTGTTGTGTTTGAGATTGTTGTGATCGTGCAGTGTAGCGGTCGTGGTGTACGAGCATTCGAGAGTTCCAGTCTTGGAGTCTATTCGAGCGTTCGTGATCAAGGGTGTTGAAGATGAGTCTTCAAAGGTATGTGTATTCTTTCCCTTGATCTTTAGAAAAACATGTTGTAATTTCGTTTTGTGCATGACTGTATGTTTCTGTTTTGTGATTGTAATTGTGTTGTTCATATAAGAATGAAATTTGAAACGATCCTTCTGCTGCTCGTGGAAATCCTCATGTCTGATTTCTTTCAATAGCATCTTTAGCAGCTTCAGAAGCAGCTACGTATTCGGCTTCCATAGTAGAGTCTATGATGCATCCTTGCTTGATGCTTCACCATACTATAGCTTCTCAATTCAGAGTGAAAACTGACCCTGATGTGGATTTCCTAGAATCCCGACCAGTCTGAAAGTCAGAGTCTATGTATCCTATAAGAATCAATTCCTTATCTCCATACACGAGCATATAGTCCCTCGTTCTTCAAAGATACTTGAGGATCGTTTTGACCGCCGTCCAGTGATCTAATCCTGGAATGGACTGATATTGACTGACAATCCCTACTGCATAGCATATGTCAGGTATAGTACATAACATTGTATACACAAGGCTACCAATAGCCGACACATAGGGGATCCATCTCATTTCCTTAACCTTCTGAGGTGTCTTAGGCCATTGTTCCTTAGATAATGTAACTTCATGTCGGAAAGGTAATAAACCCTTCTTGGAATTGTGCATCGAATATCTGACAAGCATCTTGTCAATACACGATACTTGAGACAAGGCCAACCTTTTGTTTTTACGATCCCTTATAATCTAGATCCTAGAACAAACTAGACCAATTATGTGGCTATGGACAAGAGAATACTGATAGACTTTAACATGACAACAGGTGAGAAAGTTTTATCATAGTCTACTCCCCCAACCTAGGTATAACTTTTTGCCGCAAGTCTAGCTTTAAAGGTCTATACCTTTCAATCTACACCTCTTTTCCTCTTATAGATCCATTTAAAACCTATAGGTTTTACCCCATCAGGTTGATCTATAAACTCCCAGATATAATTTAAGTACATGGACTCAATTTCTTGATTCATGGCTTTAATCCATTCATCCTTGTCAACATCTTCCATTGCTTGCTTATAAGATAATGGATCCTCAACACCATCATTAGATATGATGTTTTGGGCTTCTGTTAAACCCATGCAGCATACAGGTTGGTTCATAAACCTTCCACTACATTGAGGCAATCTCAACTTTTGAATTGACATCAAGAACCCTTGTTGATCTAACAGCCTGTTCAACAACTCTTGTTGATGTCTCAGCAGTCTCATTAGAAATCTCACTTAAAACAAGTTTACTTCATGGTCCATGATCCCTTATGTGGTATTCTTCCAAGAATGTAGCATTTATCGACACAAATACTTTATTCTCACTTGGATCATAGAAGTATCCACCTCTTATTTCCTTTGGGTAACCTATAAATAGACACACTTTTGAATGAGGTCCCAGTTTTTTGGGGTTTGCCATAAGTACATAGGCTGGACATCCCAAAATTTTGATGTGGCATAAACTACCTTTATGACCTCTCCATAACTCAAAAGGTGTTTCAGAAACTATCTTTGAGGAACGTTGTTCAAAATATAAACTGCAGTCTCTACTGCATATCCCTAAAATGAGTTAGGAAGATGAGCCTAACTCATAATAAACCGAACCATGTCTAATAGGTTTCTGTTTCTCCTTTCTAATACACCATTCTGCTGAAGTGTACCTGGGCTGAGAGTTGGGACGAATTCCATGTTCTATCATATAGTTTGGAATCTTAAGTCCATATACTCGCCACCACGATATTGTAGTGTTTTTATCTTCTTACGTAATAAGTTTTCAACTTCAGCCTTGTGCTCCTTGAACTTTTGAAAAGCTTCATACTTATGTTGCATTAGGTATAGATACCCAAATATAGAATAATCATCTTGAAAAAGATGAATTATTCATACCCACCACATGCTCTTACATTCATCGGACTACAGAGTTCAGAATACATAAGCTCCAAGGTTTTTCTTGGCTCTATAACTTTTTCCTATAAAAGGTCGTTTGGTCATTTTGTCTTCAAGGCATGACTCACATACTGGTACAGAGTTTTCTTCTAAACCATTTAGAAGTCCACTTTTCACCAACTTCTCAATCCTATTGAGATTTATGTGACCTAACCTTAGATTCCAAAAATGGGCATTTTCTTTAGGAGAAATTCTGGGTCTTTTTACAGTTGTTGCTGTTTAAACATTTCAGTATTGAGCACAACTTTTATGACTAACAACCTTAGTACATACAAGTTATTTTCCATTGAACCAAAACCTAACTAGATTCCATTCTTAAATATAAACACTTTATTTTTACAGAAGGATATGGAATATTTTTGTTCAATCAGACAGGAAACAAAGATTAGGTTCCTCTTGATATGAGGAACTACATATACGTTATATAATAACATATATAGTTTCTTATCCAAAAATAATTTAAGCCTGCCTAAAGCAACAACTGAAACAACCTCACCAGTACCAGCTCTAAGAGTCATCTCTCTAGCTTCCAATTCTTTCCAGGAACTAAATCCTTAATGGGAAGAATACACGTGGTTAATAGCTTCTGAATCAATTATCTAGGCAGAAACATCATTCTCTACTAAGCACGTCTCCAAGACAAATAAATCATATTTATTGTCTTTGGAGTTCTTCCTTTTCTGGAGAGTAATGAGATCAGCTTCAAAACCCAAATCATAAACTCCAATTTAATTTCAGAGGACAATCCTCGTCAATGAACTTCATTACAGTTGGCAACAATTTCTTTCTCTGTTAGTCCCTTGACATTCAATGTGGAATGGAGATTATCTTAGGATCTGACACTACTGGTTCTATTGTCATCAATCTCGTTTTACTTGAATAGTGAGAACTTACATTCAAACAATTCTCGCATTGATTCCATGATCTCATGTGCAATGACCATGTTCTGAAACCTTTTGGCCAATACATCAGGTATGCTTGCCAAAATGTGAACTCGAGCCCTCGAATTAGCTTTCATCCACACCTCGTATGCATTACAAACATTTTGTGATGCATCAGGGGTTGGGACTTGAGGACAATCCACATTCATGAAAATTTCGAGATCGTTTACCATGGAAAACATTTTACTAGAATCTTTCCACGTCATGTAATTAAAACTAGTCATACTAGAAAAAACAATTAACAAAAATTCACTATTTGACATTTTGTTGAAAAAACAAACATATTGATCTACATTAGATTTAGCATAACTCTTTAAAAAATATCCAATTAGTTTTAGAAAAATCTAAATGAACCCCATTTAGCATCTAATTTTGCAATGATGCTTCAGTGATTTAGGACAAAAGCCACCAAAGGGTAGTAAATTTCTCCTTTCACTGAATTGAGACACTCTCAATTAATCATTACACCAGAATAACTCTTATTCCTATAATAATTGGTCATCATTTATTTGGTCAAGAAATCATTACTTTGCTCAATAATTTCCTCTAAGTGTGACCCTTCCTTTTAGATCCTAGAGTTCCGCCCCAATGAGCCAACAGAAGGGAAAAACCGATTGGGGCAAAAACTAAAACGATTCTATCCACTTTTGGAGTTCACCTTGATACTTACCAACTACACAAACTATCCGAAGGGAGCCCTCCCAGGGCGCCTCGAAGCCGTGCAAGAAGGTCTAACGGTCCAAACCAATGAAAGAGACAGTAGGACATGTTGACACATGATAACGGACAAAAATTCACGTTATCATAGTGCTAAGTTCTTAAACAATGTTGGATTGCGTTGATGAAATATATTAATTTGTGTCCATTAAGCATCGATTTCATAAATTACTGTCGTATGCGTTCGTCACATTAGAACTGTTGATTTTTGTATTTTTGTGCAGAATATGCGTTAACACAATGTAAGAATTGTGATCATAGGAAATCATTGGTCGAGCGCAACTTCACCGCAAGGCTTTACGATGATCGTGCTTGCAAACATTCGCCCGAGAAGGATCGCCGCAACTTGGTCAGTGCAACATGGTGGGTGCATCCGGGTGAAAGGCTAATTAAACACGATGGGACATAAAGCTAATGACAGTTGAATCCAAATTAAGTTAACAACCGATAACGGTCACAAAGTACATTCAGCTTTTTCAGTGACAAATATTCGGCGCATGAATCAGAAATTAAAGTCGTCCCATCTAAACAATCATGAGAGAGAAGCCTCCGTTCACCTTGGATGTTCTATAAATACCAGAAGCATTCTTCAGAAAAGGGATTCAGCAGTTAGAGATTTCATACTTTAGTTCGCACGCTTTTGTTCATAGTTTTCTTTCATTTAAGGCGGACGCGAGGGAGGAAGTTGTGCCGGCAGATCATTCCCATAAGCTTGGGAGAGCGCCGGAAGCTTCAAGGACAGAGAGAGGGCCGACGCCTGCGGAAGTGGGAACATATTTAGAATAGAATAGAGATTTTAGTGTAAAAGCTTCGATCAGCAAGGAATTGCTACCAGGCTCTCTACCTTTAACTTCCATTGTCATTTTGTACTCAACCCATTTATAAAAATGGAATTTCCTTCTCTATATCTATTCACTCTCTGTTATTCACGCATGAGTAGCTAAATTAGTTGAATGGATTGAGAAGAATTTAGCTAGCACAACTAGGGAATCTTCATTTTTTGTGATTATCTTGTATTATGTATGCTTCATTCGTCTATTAGAGATACTCGGGAGGGTAGTCTAAGGATAGGATCTAGACTTGGGAAGGTCAGGTTAGAATCTAGACTCGAAAGAGCCAGATTAGAATGCATAAACAAGAAATAGGAGCTTAGGAATGAACACTATTTGTTATCAACACATCGCATGCATCCTAGAGATAGGATATGATTGTATGCGGTCACCTTGCTTTTATGCATTTTGCATCATCGTATAGGACAAAAGTAGAAACTTAGGGATAAGCTCTAGGGACATTTTGCATTCAACGCATGCGTCCTAGACTTAAGAGCATCGAATTTGCATTGGAAAATGACTTCCTGTGCATGGTTGTAACGTGGTCGCATAGTCTGACACATTCCCAAGAAATGCTGGCTAAAAATCTTCTCAACCCCTTCATCGCATACTCATTGCATCTATCACGGAACTAAATTTTCTCAACTCCACCGCATTTGTTTATTTATTTTTTTTATCAACGCATATAACAAACCCAACAATTTATTTACTTACCCGGTTACCGCAAAGTTCTTCATAAAAATTACCAATGCAATCTGTTTTCACAAGTCCTTATGTTCGACCTTGGACTTACCAGGAAACTTAGAGGAATTTACACTTAGATTCTACTGGGGAAACTTGAGTGGACAATGAAATTTCATCAATGCATAGCATCCACATTTCCACTTCATAAAATTAAGCATTAAGTTTTTGGCGCCGTTGCCAAGGACTACGGCCAAATAATTTGCTAACGGTAATTTTTTTTTAATTTCTTTACCGACTCTCAATCTCTAGTGAATTACGACCAGGAGATTGAGAGAACATTTAGAAGGAGATTGAGAGATTGCCAACAGCAACCACAATCAGACAAAGAAGAGATGGCAGAGCAGCCTGGAAATGGAGCACCAAATGATAACAATGTCATGGTGAATCCAATTCTGTTGGAAAATGATCGCAATAGGCCCATTAGGGACTATGCATCGCCAAACCTCTATGATTTCTCTCTAGGAATCATGAGGCCTGCCCTTGACGGAAGCAAATTCGAAATGAAGCCAGTGATGGTGCAGATGATCCAGACTGCAGGTCAATTTAGAGGAAGGCATGGCGGGGACCCGCACGCCAACCTCCAAAGTTTTATTGAAATCTGCAATACTTTTGTGTTCCCAAACATCTCTGCTGAAGAAGTTCGACTAACGTTGTTCCCATTTTCTCTGTGTGATCAGGTTAGGAAATGGGCATATTCTCTCGAGCCAAAAGAGATCACTTCTTGGGAATAGATAGTGGAGAAATTTATGAAGAAGTATTTTCCACCTATCGAGAACGCCAAACGAAGGAAACTGATTACAAATTTTGAACAAGACATGGACGAATTATTCAGCGACGCTTGGGCGAGGTTTAAGAGGTTGCTTCGGGATTGTCCACATAATGGGTCGCTAGACTGCCTTCAAATGGAGATTTCTATCATGGTTTGAATCCCCTTCGCACACCGCTGCCAACGCGGCAGCCGCTGGTGGTCTGCATGATAAAACATATGACAAGGTGAAGAATATCTTGGATCGCATCTCTAAGAACCATTAAGATTGGAGAGAGAGTGACCAGAGATTGAAACTCAAAGACACTGACGTAAATAACGGTGCTATTGCTTCGTTACAAAACCAGATGACCGCAATGATGAATTTAATCCAAGGAATTGCGATCAGCAGCCCAACACTGCAACCTGGGAAAATCAACGCAATCAGTCAAAACACCACAAGGTGTGCGACTTGCAGTGATGGGCATGCCGATGGAAGATTGCCCGCAAAATCCAAAATCTGTCTACTTTGTAAAGAATAACCCTTTTTCGAACACCTATAACCCCAGGTGGAGAAACCACCCCAATTTTGCTTGGAAGAATCAGTAACAAAATTTTCAACCTGTGGTGCAAAAAGAAGGGCCACCAGGATTCTTCCCTCGCAACAATGGTCAAACGAGCAACCAAGCAAGTAGCACACAACCACTGTAATCCTCTTCTTTGGGGAGCCTATTGAAGCAATACATAGAGAAAAACGAAACCGTGCTTTAAAGTCAGGATACGTCCATCCGCAATCTCGAATTATAAATGGGCCAGATTGCGAGTGAGCTGAAGAGTAAACCGCGAGGGGCTTTGCGAAGTTCAACTATACTTCCATGCAACTCGGGAGGATCATGTAAAGAGCAATGTTAGGTTGTGATATTGCACAGTGGGAAGACTATGGAGGGAGAAAAGAACGAGCTTAGTAGAACAACTTCCATTGCGGTGACGCAAGAAGAAGAAAGAGAAAAAGAAGCAGTAGAACCAGAGGTTGCATCGACCTCAAAGCCAACCAAAACGGGAACCGTGAAAGTTCAGTTACCCCCTTTCCCACAGAGACTAAGGAAGAAAAAGAACGAAGAGGTATGATACCAACGCTTCTTATCTATGTTAAAGAAACTACATGTTAATATTCCTTTCAGTGAAGCGATTGAGGAAATGCTTGCCTATGCCAAGTTTCTGAAGGATATGGTAACTAAGAATAGGGGAGCTGGAAAATTTGCCACAGTGGCGTTAACGCAAAGTTCCAAATCAATAATTCCACCGAATATGAGCGATCTTGGGAGCTTTACTATACCATGCTCCATAGGAGGACTGTACATCGGGAAAACCCTGTGTGACTTCGGAACCAGGATAAATTTGATGCCTCTGCCAATCTTTAGACAGCTAAATGTGGGACAACTTATGCCCACAACAGCGACACTCCAACTGGTCGACAGATCTCTGGTTCATCTAGAAGGAAAGGTGAAGGATGTGCTGATAACAATTGAAAACTTTTTCCTGCCAGCTGACTTCATCATTTTAGACTATGAGGCCGATAAAGATGTGTCCATCATTCTGGGGTGACCTTTTCTATCAACAGGTCGTGCTCAATTGATGTGCATAAAGGAGAAATCACTCTGAGTATCAACGAACAGAAGCTCAAGTTTAATATAATTCGTGCCATGAAGTTTCCAGATGAATAAGACCTACATGACTTTGATGATGACCAGAATTCAATTGAAGAAGAAAAGTTTGATGAAGAGAATGAAGAAGAGGATGCCAGCGCATCCGTTGCTGCCTGTAATGCGATCATAACAAAAACAAACAAGGAAGAAGAAACGATCGCAAAGCAAGAAGTAGAGCCAACAGAAAAAGAAGAGAAAAACAATGCAACCTTCCCTGGTGGAGCCACCAATACTTGAATTGAAGACCCTACCAACCTATTTTATGTACGTATTTTTGGGGCAGAATGAGAAGCTACCAGTTATCATTTCCTCTGCACTCAATGAAGACCAAGAGAATCCGTTGATGTACATTCTCGGGAAGCATGTGCGAGCAATTGGCTGGACGCTCGCCGACATTAGAGGAATTAGCCTACGTACTGTATCCACCACATTCGTCTTGAAGATGACCACAAAGCAACAATTGAACATCAACACAGACTCAACCCTGCGATGAAGAAGGTCGACAAGAAGAAGATTATCAAATGGCTAGATGCGGGCATTATCTATCCTATAGTAGATATCACATGGGTCAGCCCCGTGTAGTGTGTGCCGAAGAAGGGCGGTATGACAGTAGTCCCAAATGAGAACAACGAATTAATACCGCAAAGGACCATCACTTGATGGCGCATATGCATGGACTACCGCAAGCTGAATGCGGCCACAAAGAAAGATCATTTCCCTCTGCCATTCATCGATCAAATGCTAGACCGACTAGCAGGGAATGACTTCTACTGCTTCCTGGATGGTTATGCCGGATATAATCAAATCATGATAGCTCCAGAAGATCAAGACAAGACCACATTCACCTGCCCATATGGGACATTTTCTTTTTGCCACATGCCGTTTGGCCTATGCAATGCGCCAAGCACGTTCTCCCCAGAAGGTAATTTTAATGTGGCCGATTTCCCCTCTTTTGCAATCCACCAATCCACATGTGATGTGTGAACAATGAAAGTTGTGAAGGTGCATGATAGCCATCTTTTCAGATGATCTCGAGGACTCCATAGAAATATTTATGGATGACTTCTCTGTTTATAGGAACACTTATGAAGTTTTCCTAGCCAATTTGGAAAAGATACTAAAAAGATGCGAAGAGACGAATCTGGTACTTAATTGGGAAAAATGCCATTTCATGGTGAAGGAGGGCATAGTGTTGGGATATAAGGTCTCCCAGGATGGATTGGAGGTGGACAAAGAAAAAATTGAAGCAATTGAAAAACTTCCACCTCCAACCAGCATGAAGGCTGTGTGAAGCTTCTTGGGGCACGCTGGATTCTACAGACGATTTTTCAAAGAATTTTCTAAGATAGCACGACCACTGAGTGTGTTGTTAGAGGCTGATAGGAAATTTAAGTTTGACAATAGTTGCCTCAACGCATTCAGAGTTTTAAAAAATGCACTGATTACCGCACCCGTATTGATTGCTCCGGACTGGACACTGCCATTTGAAATAATGTGCGATGCAAACGGCTATGCGATGGGAACAGCTTTAGTGCAAAAGAGAAAAACAATTCCGGTAGAAAATCATTTGACACCCCGGTAGAAAATTTTCTTTTTAAAATAAATCATGCGATGTTCCGAAATTTCGTAAAGTCATTTTGAAAGGTAAGCTTGCGGTCCCTAGGTCTTAGAAATATTTTAAGAGACTTGAATAAGACTTAAGGAAATTATAGTATATATGATTTGAACGAAGTATTCTTGAGAAATGTAGGAAAAGAACATTACGGTTGACTTGCTAAAGGAATCTCTAGCTTATGCTTGAGGACAAACATTGTTTAAATTTGGGGGTGTGATAACGGGCAGAAATGCACATTATCATAGTGCTAAGTTCTTAAACAATGTTGGATTGCATTGATGAAATATATTAATTTGCGTCCATTAAGCATCGATTTCATAAAATTGCGGTCACATGCGTTCATCGCATTAGAATTGTTGATTTTTGTATTTTTGTGCAGAATATGCGTTAACACAATGCAAGAATTATGATCATAGAAAATTATTGGTTGAGCGTAACTTCACCGCAAGGATTTTCGATGATCGTGCTCGCAAACATTCGCCCGAGAAGGATCTCTGCAACTTGGTCGATGCGACATGGTTGGCGCATCTGGGTGAAAGGCTAATTAAACACGATGGGAAATAAAGCTGATGACAGTCAAATTCAAATTAAGTTGACAGCCCTAACGGTCACAAAGTACATTCAGCTTGTTCGGTGACAAATATTCGGCAGTTAGAGAAGGGGTTTACAGCCCTAACAACTCGGTGACAAATGTTCGGTCACAAAGTACATTCAAATTAAGTTGACAGCCCTAACACCGTTCACCTTAGTGTTCTAAAAATACCAGAAGCATTCTTCAGAAAAGGGGTTCAGCAGTTAGAGATTTCATACTTCAGTTCTCACGCTTTTGTTCATAGTTTTCTTTCATTTTAAGGCGGACGCGAAGGAGGAAGTTATGCCGGCAGATCATTCTGGTAAGCTTGGGAGAGTGCCAGAAGCTTCAAGAACAAAGAGAGGGCCGACGCGTGCAGAAGCGGGAACATCTTTAGAACATAATAGAGATTTTACTATAAAAGCCTAAGTTAGCAAGGAATTGCTACCAGGCTCTCTACCTTTAACTTCCATTGTCATTTTGTACTCAACCCATTTATAAAAATGGAATTTCCTTCTCTATATCTATTCACTCTCTGTTATTCACGCATGAGTAGCTAAATTAGTTGAATGGATTGAGAAGAATTTAGCTAGCACAACTAGGGAATCTTCATTTTTTGTGATTATCTTGTATTATGTATGCTTCATTCGTCTATTAGAGATACTCGGGAGGGTAGTCTAAGGATAGGATCTAGACTTGGGAAGGTCAAGTTAGAATCTAGACTCGGAAGAGCCAGATTAGAATGCATAAACAAGAAATAGGAGCTTAGGAATGAACACTATTTGTTATCAACACATCGCATGCATCCTAGAGATAGGATATGATTGTATGCGGTTACCTTGTTTTTATACATTTTACATCATCGTATAGGACAAGAGTAGAGACTTAGGGATAAGCTCTATGGACATTTTGCATTTAACACATGCGTCCTACACTTAGGAACATCGCATTTGCATTGGAAAATGACTTTTTGTGCATGGTTGTAACACGATCGCATAGTCTAACACATTCCGAAGAAACGCTAGCTAAAGATCTTCTCAACCCTTTCATCACATACGCATTGCATCTATCACACAACTGTCTTTTCTCAACTCCGCCGCATTTGTTTATTTATTTTTTTTATCAATGCAAACAACAAATCCAACAATTTATTTATTTGTCCGGTTACCGCAAAGTTCTTCATAAAAATTATCAACGCAATCTATTTTCACAAGTCCCTGTGTTCAACCCTGAACTTACCAAGAAACTCAGAGGAATTTACATTTGGATTCCGTTGGGAAAACTTGAGCGCACAACGCAATTTCATCAATGCATAGCATCCACATTTCCACTTTATAAAATCAAGCATCAACACGCATCTTTCTCCCACTTATTATAAATAGTCTCTCCATTCACCTTGATATTGACCCATGAAAACACCATCCGAAGGGTGATGCTCCCAGGGCACCTCAAGACCAAGCATAAGTCTCATGGTGTGAATATTAAGGGAGAAACGTGAGTGGAAAAATGACATATCATATACATCTTTTCCTCCCACTGAGTATTTTAAGCCCCTAGGGTTTAGTTTACTTAGGAAAAATACAACTAATTATTTTTACTAAGTGATTGTATACGTTTGCCCAAAAGTAACACTTACTTTGGAAAGTTAAACAATTTTGATTAACATTCATTAAACCCTTTAACAAATATTAATAAAAAAATGCATGCTTGTAGCAAATAAATCAAATTCACCTTCCCAGGTAGGTTCCCAGGTAAGGGTGTTCCATTTCCGTCAACTTAAATACCCCAGCCTAGCCAGAATCTACCTTAGACAAAAGGTCCCTTATAGATATATTTACTACAAATTTAATCTTTTATTGAATTAGAAAAGGCCAAGCATGAGTCTCATTAGAAATTTGTGAACTTAGGTCTATCTCAATCGTATTTTAAAATTATTTGAAAAAATTGATACGTTTGCATGCAACTCTTGGTTATTTATTTTAATTTCTAATCTCACTTATTTATAACTCTTATAAAGTGAATAAAACAAATTAAAACTAACATTACAAGCATTGACATACTTTATAAAATTATAACGTTTATAAGATTATCTAAAATAATGTCATGCATCATGCAATGTTCATTCATTACTAATATATAACATTTATATAACTAAGTAATGAACGATGCTATAGCATACATTCCATACAACCATTCAACCTTATATTATGACACTTTTAATATAAATGATGCATGGATATGCTACAATGCATGCATACATATACTATAAGTCTTATATTATATGATGCATGAGCACGCTTTATGTAATTTAAATTATGCATATTCAATATTATAACACTTATAATATAAAATGATGCATGAATATAAACACATAACCTATGGTGGGTTTTAAAACTATATGGCATACATTATGACATATAATAAAAACATACATCATATGTATATTTATACTAAAAAATTGATGGACCGAGATAGAAAATCTCCAAATGAAAATAAAATGCAAACTATTAAAAAATTTGAGTCCACCGGTTCGAGACAAGTGAACCGAGTCTTAAATCGCTCGCCTCGAACCACTCCACAAAGAACACCTTGCAGTTGATCGTGTAGCAAACACCTATGCGTCGAGCAACTATGTGATGAGCATGCAACATTATGCGATCGCATATACAACACTATGCGATGAGCATGATAGTCTACACAATCGTATAGCACGCAAGCATGCATCTAGTATCAAAAACTATGCGATCACGTAGATAATGACTATGCGATGAGCAGGATAGTCTACGCGATCATGTAGCACGTAAGCATGCGTTGAGTATCCAATACCGCACAATTGTCTAGCAAGCGAGCGCCTATGCGATCATGCAACCAACACAACACGATCGTGTACCAAACTCTACACGGCGTAGCATTAGTTATGCGATTATTTAGCAAATGTTACACGACCATGTAGCAAACTCTACACGATCGCATAACAAAAGCTATCCAATCGTTTAGCTCTAGCTACACGATGTGGTAACCTCTGTTCGTCTTCTCCATCGAAACTCCCATCTGCAACCCTTCTTTGAAGCTTCACGAGAGAGTCAAAACTAACAAATTTACAAACTCGATTGCAATGTTTAATGGCCAAAAACACAGGGGGGGCTTTACAAACCAACTTTGTAAAAAGTAAGGAAAGCCTTAAAATGAGAATTCTATCCCGAAACATCCATCAACAATTCATCCACAAACATATATCACATAAACAGAATGCAGATAATAAAACTCACCAGTACTGTAAACGATTCAATACAAGTATGGAGTGTGGAATTAGAAACCACTAACCTGGCTCTAAGACCAATTGAATGAAACTAAACATGAAGAGAACCTTGAGTGGAAGCGGATCGACCAAATTCCATTAATTATTGAATACAAAATTTACAATAAACGTACAAATAGATATGCACTCAAAATTAAATTAAATCATGCTTTATAAAGAAATTTGGTTTCAAGAAACTTCATCTTTGAATAACTCTTTCTTCAAGGAATCCCTCATACGAGCCACGAATGGAACTCCTTCGCACATCTTCTTCTTCACGAGCGGACATTACCAGTCGAGAACCCTCTATATTCTCTTTTGGGATTAAAGGACTCAAGCAGGAATTGTGGGCTTTACTTGAATCCTTAGAAGAGGGAAAGAGATGGAGAGGATGAGAAGGAAGTTTCTTCAGAGAACTTTCTCTTTCAGAGCACTCTTCTATTATTATTATTATTATTATTATTATTTTTTGAGAATTCTTAGGATGAAGATGATCCTATCCGCTTCTTTTATCCGTTAGTTTTCTTGAGAGAATGTGGGGAGAGAATTATAACTCCTTCCATTTTTATTAATTTACAATAAAATAAAAAAATAATATATATATATAATAACTACTTTATTATATATATATACACTATATGTTATATCAAATATAACATATAGTCTATAGTTTTAAATTGCATCAAATACAATATAAACTATAATTTTTCTTCTCCCTCAACTATACATGTCATTTAATATAAATCATATTTATATTAAATCCTCTTATATGTATCTCATCCACATAAATGATATTTGGATCATATCGAAATATTTAATTCCTCTCAATATAAATCATATTTATATTTAATTACATGAATCTCATTCATATAATTGGTATTTGAATCATATTCCTCTCATGTATAATGTATCAAATACATTAAAATTAATTATATCATATATAATTAATTTCTTCAAATAATTTGAACACTTCAAATAATCCAAAGATTAAATCCCTATTGAGCTACAGTGGGGACCTTATGAACCTGTATATTGAAGCTTCAATGGTACTCGGATAATTAATTAAACTCTTTAATTAAATTATCCAACATCTGTTAACTGTCGAGCACTCCACTAAAGACTAACAGCTACAGTCTTTGCACTAAAGATAAATTTATGTGTCCATTGGATATAACCAATCAACAGTGCAATGACCGTTCACAAATTGCTTGAAAGTAAAGTTGGGCCAAAATATCGTTTTGCCTCTATAGTTACATCTAAATCCTTAAGTACCATTGATTACTCTAATGAACAATAAGTTATAGTCTCACTTCACCATGTCCTCTCGGGCCAAGAGATGGTGTGGCCACTATGTTCAAGAATCGGAATCAGCCTTTAATAAAACAATTTATCTACTTGGCCCTACATCAGGGAAGGAGTGAATTTCGTCATGTGTAGCTGAGTTCCCAGCTCTTCAGTCAGACAAATCCCTAAAATAGTAGGCTTGTTGAGTTGGCAATTTGGCCACTCTCATCCATATAAATCAAAGGACCACCTTCATGAGCAGAAGTTCACAACTCACTCAGGATTTAGGTCATGTCACCTATGGTCATCCTAGTGAAATGTAAGTCTCTATTATTAACGACGTTATATAAAGAGACTAATCATTTCGTGGTCCGGTCTTATACAAACTCTTTGTATAGGATACCCCCGCTCACATATCTCCATATGAATGATCAGGATCAGATCATTTGTAGCACTTTACAACACTTGTAACACCTACAAAGCGGGTCATATCCATAGTGTCACAAGGATAAGGTTCCCAACCTTATCCATCTACTATAGACTGTTTAGGTTATTATTTCAACAAGATCCACTTGTATGTCTCTACATACTTGTTTAAATTACATGAAATAACCTCATATCTTAGTTTATTTGAAAGAGTATATGCTTATAAAATACCGCTTATTTTATTAACAACTACAAGGTTACAAACAACAAGGTTATATGGAGATTTAGGACACCATTTCCAACAAGAAATATATCTAATATGAAGGGAATGCAACTACTGGGATTTAGTGGAGTGACCCAGTAGTTAACGAATATTGATTAATTTAGTTTAAAGAGTTTAGTCAATTAATCTCGGATTGTTGGTGCCCAATCCATTAGGTCCCCCTACTAGCTTACAAACAGATTAAACGTTAGAATAGCGTGATAAGTAAAATTTAAACGTTCAAATTCAAATTAAGAGAATTAGTAATTATATACGATATAATTACATGTTTAATTATCATAATAAACGAAGTTGGATAATTGGATAATATTTAAATATGATCTAAATATTAATTATATGAATAGAGATTCATGATTGTGGAATTTGTGTTTTATTAATTTAATATTGGATATTAAATTATTTTAATTAATTAAAAAATTTTAATTAATTAAATAAATTTCATTTAAAATTAATTATTTGAATTAATTATTTAAAATTAGAGATTTAAATTTTATGAAATAACAAATTTCAAAATTAAGTTTTTATTTCAATTTTTTGAAAATTAAAAATTAAACTGGCTTAAAAAGAAAAGGAAAATTGAATTTTATTTTCTGAAAATTCAAATTTTAATTTGGAAAACCCATTTAGTGGGTTTTTCCACTCAAAATTCCACTTAGTCTCTCATGTAGGAGTTGTCTTTCATTGATGCATTCTGAATGCATGAGAAAGGTAATCAAAACCAACTCTAATTGCTGAAAAAAAGAAGCATGCAAAGTGATTTCTTTCTATTTTGTTGAAGAAGAAGTGTTCTTCAACCAAAACTAGAAAATCAGCTCTCCTCTCCAAAAAATTCCCTCAACTCAAGCTCATTTTTTATCCTAGAATCCAATCTAAGGTCTAAGAGAATAGTAGGGAAGACCAGGTGGTGGTCCACAATATTTTGTTGAAGAGACTCAAGCTCAATTTGATGATTAAAAGAGTTCTTCAATGTATGTTTTATGAAACCCTACTTTATTTGATGAACATGCTTACTTGGATGCTAAAATTGATTAATTATAGTGCTTAATGATCCTGATTACTTCCGCTAATTGCATGTTAACTTTATCAATTGGTATCAGAGCATGATTTAAGTACTCAATTTATGTTAATTTTAGCTTGGTGGGTGATTTTCATAAGTTGTATCAAAATGGTTGTTGATATGGATAATTTAAGATTTGGCATTTAAATTATATTCAATGAAGTATTAATTATTGTAATTGGCTCTTTGTTTATGACCTTTAATGTGTAATTAAGAATCTATAAATTTGTTAGAGTCAATAGAGTTGTAATTAGACTATAATTGAAGAAAGAAGCAAGAAGGGTCAACTGGAGAAAACCTAGTTTGAAGATACTGTAAGGCAATGTTGCAACGCTGCTCTTCAACCGGCTCAGAAAATGAAAAAATTCTCTTGGCATTGCAACGTTGGGATGAAGTGTCCCAACACTACTCATCCCAGCCTAGAATGAACGCATGCGACTCGACCGATAGTTCAAGTGAACTAGTTCATACGGTTCGGGTCTTGGAGGTTTGGTTCAACCTAGTTTTGGCGAGTTCAACCCGTTTTAATGCTTTGGAGGTCCGATTCAAGTGGTTCGGTCTGGTTTAGGTTGGTTCGAGTAGTTCATAAGCATTTTGGAGTGGTTTTGATTATTATTGTAATAATTTAGGTTATTTGCTTGCTTGGAATGCCAAAACTGGTCCATATCGGTGTGTGTTTAATTATTTATGCATTATGAATGTATGTTATAATTAAATAAATCTTGTATGTGCATATAGTATACCATATAGATTTAAAATCCCACCATCGGAAGCATGTAGCATGTATTGAAAGTATGTTATAAATAGTTATAATATATAATATGCATGCTTTAGGGATCCAAGTTTTTAATATAAAGTGTTATATTAAATTCTGAAATGCTTAACGTGTGTTATGGATGAAAAGTATGTCTAAAGTTTTATAAATTGTTATAAAATTGGATTATACATTTAAAATCCATAACAAAGATAAGATGCATGTTCACCTAGGATTAATAAATAACAACTGATTTTAAAGTTAAAATAGGTTGTTATCTTGTAAAATTTTTGTTACCAACTCAATCGATCTATAACCATGTCTAAGGCTGCAGGTATTTAGTAGACGGCATACGAATTTCTTAGGTCCATTCCCAACCTTGACTCTCCAATTCAGTAGCATCGTTGGGGTCGACCTCTAAGGTCTAAAAATGGAGGATTATAGTTACAACAATTGCTAAGTGTTAGTAAACTCTTGACCAAAAACGGTAACTAAATGACTATGGGAATAAGAGTTATTCTAGAGATAGTATTTAGTCAAGAATGTCTTGTTTCAGTGAAGGAGTATTTAACTGCCCCTCGGTAGAATCTATTCTAACTCACTAAAGTATCGTTGCAAATAAATAATGAAATTTGGGTAGAATATTACTTTTACTAAAATTGAATTGGATTTAAAAGCAATTTATTAATTAGAATTTGTTTATGTTTTTAGCATGTTGAATTCTTTAAAATTACACGGTTCTAATATGTTTAACGATCTTAATTATTCAACATGGAAATCAAACATAAAAGTAATATTAACAGATGGTGATTAAAATTTGTTTTAACAATGGAATATCCCCAGTCTCCCAGTTCATCAGTAAATAAAAAAATTTGGAATGCATATGACAGATGGATTAAGGCAAATGGAAAAGCATGGATCCTTATCATAGCTGTTGAAATGCCTTGAATATGTTTGCTAGCGCTTCGAACAACCAAGTACAGGAGTCTTGATCCTTATCATAGGGTTTTTTTTTTTTTCGAAATTCCGCATTTGTTCGACAATTGAAGATGTCTGGCGTGAACGTAAAGATCGTCAAATTTACCAGGAGGAACAGTTTTGGTTTATGGAAGATCAAGATGCGATCCTTGCTAAAGCAGTAAGGGTTGTGTGTGCCGCTGACGGGTAAGTCAAAGAAGGCTACTGTGGATGACAAAGAATGGTAGACTCTTGAGGAGAAGGCTCATTCGACGATCATGCTATGTTTGGCTGATGATGTCATCATCGAGGTCGCAGATGAAGAAACTGTCGCTGGTCTTTGGTTGAAGTTGGAGAGTTTTACATGACGAAATCTTTAACCAAGAAGTTTTTTCTAAAGAAACGTTTCATCTCCATATGCAGGAAGGTACATCTCTACGAGATCATCTTGATTAATTAAATAAAATTTTATTAGATCTGCGTAATGTAGAGGTTAAGGTTGATGATGAGGATGCTGCCCTAATTCTATTGACGTTTTTGCCGTTGTCTTATGAGACTTTTGTTGACTCATATATTGAAGGGAAAGAAACTCTAACCTTAGAAGATACAAAGTCCACGTTGCTTATGAGAGAGGACTGTCAGAATGCAGAAAGTCAGACATCTAGGTTAGCTGTTACAGGAAGCAAGGGACATAGGAATTCTAGTAAGCAGAAGTCGAACCAGAATAAAAGGTCTTCGAAGTCAAAGGATTCTAGATCAGATGATATTTGTAACTACTGTAAAGAAAAGGGACATTGGAAAATCGAATGTTATAAGATAAAAAGTAATCAGGAAAAGAAGGAAAAGAGTGACAAAAGGGAAGCATCCGCATCTATTGCACAAGTTGAGATTGATTCTGAAGAAGTCGAGATCTATTCTGAAAGAGATCTAGCTTTAGTTGTGAATGAACAGTCACATTCTGATGATGTGTGGGTTCTTGATTCTGGGGCATCTTATTATATGTGCCCAAATAGAGAGTGGTTCTTAACCTATCAGGAAATAGATGGAGGGAATGTTAGCATGGCTAATGGTGTTGTGTGCAAGATAGTTGGAATTGGCTCAGTTAACATACAAACAAATAATGGTGCCTTCTACACTTCAAAAGAGGTTAGGCATGTTCCACTAATGAAAAAGAGTTTGATATCCTTTAGTATACTCGATAGCAAGGGTTACAGTTTTGAAGGTAAAGGTGGAGCAATGTATGTTTATAAGGGTTATGAGGTAGTTCTGAAAGGCATAAAGCGTGGAACACTGTATTTTCTATTAGGTTCCACGATAACAGGTTATGTTGTTGTTGCATCGTCGGTCGTTCACAAGGATGAATGACTATGTTATGGCATATGAGACTTGGTCATATGAGTGAAAAAGAGATGCCAATTCTGTCAAAAAGAGATCTTCTTTGTGGGCATAAGGTGCATGATTTTGAATTTTGTGAACATTGTGTATTTGGGAAGCTTCATCACAGCAAGTTTCCAAGAGGTATTCATCGTACAAAAGGGACACTTGATTATATTCATTCAGACTGTTGGGGACCTTCTAAAGTTTAATCTATTGAAGGCAGTAGGTATTTATTGTCTATAATTGATGATTACTCAAGAATGACTTAGGTTTTTATGATGAAACATAAAAGTGAAGCCTCAAGAATTTCAAGCAGTGGAACATATTAATTGAAAATCAAACTGGGAATAAGATCAAAAGGCTGCGAACTGATAATGGTCTGGAATTATGTGGATCTGAATTTAATGAGTTTTGTAAAGCTGAGGGGATTATTTGCCATCATACTGTTAGGAACACTCCACAACAAAATGGGGTTGTAGAACGTATGAATCAGATGTTGTTGGAGAGAACAAGATGCATGCTTTCTAATACACGATTGGCTAGAAAGTTTTGGGCAGAAGTAATACATACATCATGTTATCTGATCAATCGTGGACCTCACACAGCTATTGATTGTAAAACACCTTACGAGGTGTGGTCTGGTAAGCCTACAGATTATTCTTTACAAAAAGTTTTTGGTTGTACTGTCTACTA
This sequence comes from Benincasa hispida, assembly GCF_027475165.1. Classification (NCBI taxonomy): domain Eukaryota; kingdom Viridiplantae; phylum Streptophyta; class Magnoliopsida; order Cucurbitales; family Cucurbitaceae; genus Benincasa; species Benincasa hispida. The sequence goes on from NC_143478.1 coordinate 57,324,898, forward strand.
TCATGTTAATAAGGGTAAATTAGAACCGAGAGCTAGAAAGGGTATATTTGTGGGTTTTGGGGATGGAGTTAAGGGATATAGAGTCTGGTCACCTTCTGAGAATAGAGTCATACTTAGTAGGACTGTGATATTTGATGAAAATTCCATGCTTAACTCAACTGTAAAGCCTTTTGTGATGTCTACTAATGTGGGAGAAAGTAGTAGAGTTGATAAACAGGTGGAGATGCAATTCACTTCAGCTGTGAATGAATTACAACAACAAGGTGGAGAAGATCAACACGTTACTACAGAAACTGATGTGCAACCAAAAATAAATGTGCCTAGAACGTCAAGAGTTGATTTGCCTGAGAATTCTAGATCACGAGTAGATCAACCAAGCATATCTCGTGATAGAGCTAGAAGAGTTGGTGTTGGACCTCCTGTGAGGTATGGTTTTGAAGATATGGTTACTTTTGCATTACAGGTTGTTGAAGAGGTGGATCCTCATGAGCCATCCACCTATAGAGAAGCTGTGTCATGTGGTGAGTATGCTAAATGGCTTGCTGCTATGGGGGATGAGATGGAATCTCTTGACAAAAATCAGACTTGGGAATTAGTTAAACGACCTAAGAAGAGAAAAATTGTCACTTGTAAATAGTCTTCAAGAAAAAGGAGGGAATATCATCTTCAGAGGGCATTAAATATAAAGCTCGAGTTGTTGCTAGAGGGTTCACACAAAGGGAAGAAGTTAATTATAATGAGATCTTCTCACTAGTAGTCAGACATACTTCTATCAGGGTGTTACTAGCTATAATAGCACGTCAAAATTTGGAACTTGAACAACTAGATGTGAAGACAACTTTCTTACATGGAGAGTTAGAGGAAGATATTTATATGACCCAACCAAATGGGTTCCAATGTCCAGGTAAAGAAGATTATGTTTGCAAGTTGAAGAAATCTTTGTATGGGTTAAAGCAGTCTCCAAGGCAGTGGTACAAACGATTTGACAGCTATATGATTGGACATGGCTATAACAAGAGCTCGTATGATTGTTGTGTATATCACAACAAAGTTGATGATGGTTCATGATTTATCTACTTTTATATGTAGATGATATGCTCATAACTGCAAAGTTCAAGTTTGATATTCTGAAATTGAAGAATCTTCTCAGTGTTGAGTTTGATATGAAGGATTTGGGTGCTTCTTAGAAAATTCTGGGTATAGAGATTTATAGGGATAGAGGTAAGAATAAGCTCTTCTTGTCACAAAAAGGATATATTCAAAAAATATTGTCCAGGTTTAGTATGTCATCAGCTAAGGCTATAGATACTTCTAGTGCTGTAAATGCTCGTTTGTCATCTGTGCTTTCACCACAGTTTGAAGCTGAGAAGGAGTACATGTCTCGAGTTCCTTATGCTAGTGCAGTGGGAAGTTTGATGTATGCTATGGTCTATACTAGGCCTGACCTTGCCCATGCCATTAGTATTGACAGTAGGTTCATGGGTCAACCTGGGAAGGAGCATTGGCAAGCCGTTAAAAGGATTTTTCATTACCTTAGACGTACATCTGATGTTGGTCTTCTTTATGGGAATTGCACAGAGTGTTTAGTGACTGGTTATTCTGATTTTGACTATGCTGGAGATGTTGACAGTATGAGGCCTATGACTGGCTATGTGTTCACTTTGGGTGGTTCTATTGTTAGTTGGAAGACAACCTTACAGCCTACAGTTACTTTGTCTACTACTGAAGCAGAGTACATGGCCTTAACAGAAGCTGCTAATAAGGGAATATGGCTGAGGGGGTTAGTTGGTGATCTTGGTTTGCATCATGACCAAGCTATTGTATATTGTGATAGTTTGAGTGCAATATGCCTAGCAAAGAATCAAGTTCATCATGAGAGAACTAAGCACATAGATGTAAGATATCACTTCTTAAGAGGTAAGCAGAGAGTTAAAGTGGAGAAAATTGGTACTACTGATAACCCTGCTGATATGTTCACCAAATCGGTTCCACAAGGAAAGTTCAATTATTGTTTGGACTTGCTGAATGTTTTAAATTGTTAGTGGCCCCCTTTATGGGACACTTTGAGGCATGAGGGAGAAGTTTGGATACGTATGGCGATATTGATTTATGTTGCATTTGGTACATCTGCTATCTGGGAAAGAATTCAAGTCAAGGTGGAGATTTATTGAAATGCCTTGAATCTTTTGTATTCAACATTTTTATTTATTTACAATTATTTATGATTTTGACCCTAGGGTTTAGAGTAGTGTGCTATATAAACTCTCTAACCCTAGAGGCGCCGTTTTGATGTAATTCTAAAAACATTCTCTCAAATAATATTTTTCTCCCTCTTCTCGTGGATGTAGCTAACACACTGTTAGTGAACCACGTATATCTGTGTGTCGATCTTCTCTATCTCTACGTTCCTTTTTTTGTGTTCTTTAATTGTCGATTTTGCAACAATAGCAAATATATCTTATATACTAGCTAAGAAATTTGAGAATGGCTACTACTAAAGAAATCATGGATTTGTTACAGACATTATTTGGACAATCTGTCAAAAACGATATTCTCGATGAAATTTATGACTATAACATAAAGGATAGAACCTCTGTTAATGAACATGTTCTAGATATGTTAGAAGTAATAAACACAAATGTCATGGATGAAGAAACACAGAAAACATAATAAAGTAAATATGATTTACTTGTCATTCAGACATGTTTAGTGGAACATGATAACTTAACCTGGATAACAAATTTAGGTGCCGCTAATCATATCTGTACTTTCGCTCAGGAAACTAGTTTGTGGAGATAGCTTACGAAAGGTGAAACAACTTTTAAGGTAGGGACTGGGGAAATTATTTCAACTAAAGCAATGGGAAACATGAACTTATTTATTGAATATAGATACATTTTACTTGAAAATATTTATTACATTCCTTCCATGAGGAGGAATTTAATATCTATCTCATGTTTACTAGAACATAAGTATAAAGTCTCTTTTGAAAATTATGAAGTGTTCATTATTTCTAGAGGTATCAAAATAATTTCTACAAAATTAGAAAATAACTTATACGCGTTAAAACAACCTGATGTAAAGTCTGTCTTGAATGTAGAGATGTTTAAAATAGCTGCAACTCAAAACAAGAAATGAAAAATGTCTCCTAATGCCTATCTTTGGTAGTTAAGACTAGGCCACATTAATCTCAATAGCATTGGGAGATTAGCTAAGAGTGGACTTCTAAATCAATTAGAAGACAACTCTCTACCACCAGTGAGTCTTAACTTGAGGGAAAGATGACCAAAAGAACTTTTACAGGAAAAGGTCTTAGAGCCAAAGAACTTTTAGAGCTAGTACATTCAGACCTATATGGTCTGATGAATGTTAAAGCTCGAGGAGGCTATGAATATTTCATCAGCTTTATCGATGATATTCTAGATATGGCTACATTTACCTAATGCATCATAAGTCCGAAAACCTTGAAATGTTTAAGGAATATAAGGCAAAGGTTGAGAACAAATTAAGTAAAAAGATTAAAACACCTCGATCAGATTGAGGAGGTGAGTATATGGACTTAAAATTCAAGGACTATTTGATAAAACATGGAATTCAGTCTCAACTCATAACACCTTGTACATCTCAATAGAAGGTTATAGCAGAAAGGAAAAATAGAACCATGTTGGACATGGTTCGTTCGATGATGAGTTATGCTCAGTTGCCTAATGATCCTGATTACTTCCACTAATTGCATGTTAACTCCATCACAACAGCCACTTTTACTATAAATATAAGCCCCTACAATTCTATTGATATGAAGATACCAGAAGAAATGTGGGAAGGTGTCGCTCCAAATCTTTGAAACCTAGAGACCTTTGGCTACACAAACTTTGTAAATGTAAAACAGAGCAAGCTCGAACCTAAGGCGCTAAGGTGCATGTATATAGGGTACCCTGAAGGAGGTAAAGGCTACAAGTTATGGGACTTTAACTATAACAGAAGCCTTGTAAGCAGACACATAGTGTTCAAAGAAGATGAGATGTTTATGGCTATGAAAAGGAGGAATCAAACTTCAGACTCTACTCATACCTCACGTCCTAGTTCTCAGGTGGAGCTACCTATCTTAGCATATAACAATACAAAAAACAGAAAACCTTGACTGAACATACACAACAAGAAGAAGTTAAGAGCATTAAAATCCATTAAGAGTCTCAACCTAAGAACCGTGCTAACTATTCATTAACAAAAGACAAAAGAATAAAGGAAATAAGGCTACTAGCCATATATGTGCAAGCTAATTGTGTTATTAATCTGGTCAATTTGGCTGAGAATCTACTAAAGGAAGAGCCTCAAACATATAAAGAAACTATGGCTAGTGAAGAAAAACCTAAGTGGTTAGAAGTCATTGACAATGAAATGAACTCTCTATAAAAGAATAATACATGGAGCTTGAATGCCCCTCCCACCAAACAAAAAAATTATTCCTTATAAATGAATTTTAAAGAAGAAACATGTTGAGAACAACGTTAAAAGAGTCAAATTGAAGGCAAGACTAGTTGCCAAGGGGTTTAATAGAAGGAAGGCCTAGACTATACCTAAATCTTCTCCCCTGTAGTCAAATACACTTCAATTAGATTACTACTTGCAATAGTGGCATGTGAAAACTATGGACTTGAATAGATGGATGTAACAACAACTTTTCTACATGGAAAGTAAAATGAAGAAATCTATGTGGATTAGCCTATGCGCTTTGAAGCTGAAGGCAAAAGGGACTTAGTCTGCAAATTGGATAAATCTCTGTATGGCCTCAAACAAGCACCAAGATGTTGTTACATGCATTTTGATGAGTTCATGAGCATAATTAGTTTTATGAGATGTCAATATGATGCTTGTGTGTACTTCAGGAAAGCCAAAGATGGAAGTCTAATCTACTTACTTCTTTATGCGTATGACATGCTCATTATAGGAAGAGACATAAGTGAAGTAAAAAAAATGAAAGAACTTCTAAGCTCTGAATTTGAGATGAAGGACTTAGATCCAGCCAAAAAAAATCTAGGGATGATCATTGAAAGAAAAAGATCCTAGGGAGAACTCTTTGTTTCCCAAACTGGCTACACTAGAAGGATCCTAACTAAGTTCAATATGTTGAATGCTAAGTCAGTTGGCACACCATTGGCCCAACATTTCAAGCTCTCAGCTAAGGATTCACCTAAGCTTGAAGAAGATATATAGTAAATGAGTAATATTCCCCACTCAAGTACAACTGGTAGCCTCATGTACTTAATGGTTTGCACAAGTTTACACTTAACTCACTGCTCTAGCCTAATCAGCAGGTATATGAACAATCCAGGGAAGGCTCATTGGGAAGCAACAAAGTGGTTCTTTTGATACTTAATTGGGAGTATGAATATAGGCCTACTCTATAAATCCCTAGAGGCCTACTCTATAAATCCCCTAACTCCACTAAGCTAGTTCTTAAAGACTATGTGGACTCAGATTTTCCTAGTGACCTAGATTGAAGAAGATCCCTCACATTTTCTACCTTCCTATTTAGAGGTAGTGTAATTAGCTAGAAATCTAATTTGCAATTAGTGGTTGCCTCTCAACCACTGAAGCAAAATTTATAGCAACCGTAGTGGTTGTTAAGGAAGCATTGTCGCTATATGGGCTAACTACTGAACTAGGGTATGATCAACACAGGTGAAGCTACTTTGTGATAATCAAAGTGCAATTGACCTTACAAAGAACCAATAATTATGACAGATCCAAACACATTGATGTCAAGCCACACTTTGTCAGAGATGTAATTGAAAAAGGCTCATTGATTATGAAAAAAGTAAATATAGAAGACAATGCAGTAGAGTTTCTAACTAAATCAGTAACAAAAACTAAATTCAAACGCTGCCTAGATCTACTCAGAATAGTAGATCAAAATGGAAAATAGAACATCAGACAAAAGAAGCTTCGGAAGATAAAATATTTTTCTGCTATAAAAATAGAGAACAAAATAAGAGAGAAATGGACATGTAAAAAAGAGGGTGAGAAACTTATTTTTACTTTTTCTGGTTAAATAAACATCTTCTAAATGGCTTGAGAGTGGATGTAGGTACTATACTAAACTACTACACATCTTGTGTTCTTCTTCTCCTTATTTTCTAGAATCCTTTATTGCATGTTTGATTCAGCTACACATTAGAACTTAAAACTAATCAAACTAGAAAAGAAAAAAGAAGAAGAAAAGAGTGGGCTTTCAGCAGAGAGAACAAAGTCGAGAGAGAGAAAAAAAAATTGAAGTAACTCATCTGGTATTTTGCAAAAGAAAGAATGAAAAGAATTGCTCTGCTTTTTCACATCACATGTGAAATGAGGTACAACGTTCAATTTCTACACCATACACATCAACCACCATTTCTTTTGGGCTAGAATAATTACTTGGGCCATCTTTGTTTCTTTTCATTTAAAAGGGCCCATTTTAACATAAATTGATAAAACTTTTTATAATAAGCTTTTTACTTTCAACATTTCACTATCTATCAAATATGATTCCTATAGTCAATTTTGTTGGGAATGTCCTGAAACTCGCAGTTCATATTTACAAAACATATTCTATTTTTGTAGTACAAGTATTATTGAGATTTCATTCAATAAAAGTGTTATTGAAATCACATTCTGTTATTAAATCCAATAATCAAAACTCATGGCTATATTATGAATACTTTAACTTTGTGCAAAGACATAAAAGAGAATCAAGTTTTAGTATATAGTCAAAAAGGTCTATAAATATATGGATGAGATTGGGTACCTCATCCTAGAGATACTATGGATACAACCCACTTTGTATATTGATAGAAACGATGTGATCCCAAAATCGTTCATGTAAAGACATGCGAGTGGGAGCATCCTATGAAAAAGACATTTGCACAAGGCTAGACCACAAAATAGACACTTTTCTTTATAACAATCGTTTATTATTAAACCTGACTATTTCAAATCGATGGCCTAAGGTAACTCAATCTTAATCATGAGCTAACTATGAACTCCTTTTTATTCGGGATTATCCTTTGATCTACATAGGTGAGAGTGGTTCAACATCACCACTCAATAAGCCTCCTATTTTGGGGATAAAACTGAATAATAGTTGGGGACATAGTCATGCAAGAAGAAATTCACTCATGCCCATGTTAGGGTTAGTAGATAGGTTGTTCCCTTAAGTACTGATTTCTAATCTTGAACAAAAAGGCCCTGCCCTCTCATGACAGAGAAGGATATGGTTTATTAGTTGGACTATAAACCAACTGTTCAATAGAGGATCAGTGGGGACTTAAGAAGCAAGATGTAGTTACAGTGGTAAAACGATAATTTTCACCTAGCTGTGAATACGAACAACCTGTGAAAGATCGACTTACTAATTATGGTTAAATCAAGTGGACAGAAATATATCTATAGTGAGAAGAATGCAACTATTAAGCTATAGTAGTTTATCTTAGTAGTTAACAAACATTTATTAATTTGGTTTAAAGAGTTTAGCCAATTATTCTCAAATTGTTGGAGCTCATGATTTGTAGGTCCATTAGGTCCCTCTACTATTAGCTCATAAAAGATTAAACCTTGGGTTAGAATATTGAGTGAATTTGAAATATTCAAATTAAATTGAGGGTTTAGATAATTATATTTGATATAATTAATTTTTAAATTTATTGAAATTGAACGAATTTGGATAGTTCAATATATTTAAATAATGATTTAAATATTGATTACATGAATAAAATTCATGTTCAAATTTGGTGTTTTATTAATTTAATATTTGATATTAAATAATTATTTAATTAATTAATTTTTAATTAACTAATTTAATTAATTAAATTTTAACAAAAATTCAATTTTCAAAGATTGAGTTTTAATTATATTTAATTCAAAGTTAAATTAAATATAAATAAAATTGGAAATTAGTTATATTAGTGGATTTATCCTAAATTCACTTTCATTGTAGATTTTTTTTCCCTAAATTAACACTTATCCCACTTAAATGGTGCTATTTGAAGTGTCAAATGGTTGATTGATTGAGTGCTTGCATGGTTAAGTTGAATATATACTTCAGTTTGATCTGTTTGATGTATATGCAATTGAATATTGAGGAAGAAAATTATGCTGGAAAACTTTCTTCCAAATCCTCTCCAAACCACTAAAAATTCCCTCTAAATTTGGAGTTCCACCACCCAATCCAAGGATGAGAATAGTAGAGAAGATACTTGGTGGTCTACTAAAGAAATGAAAGGTCAATTTCTTGGAGTTTGCAAGGAATTGGAGGAAATCTACAAAGGTAGTAAACTGAAACTCTATTGTATGAAAAACTATGAGTTTGCATGCTTGTTACTCAAATTAGTATAATTAAAGTACTTAATGGTTCTGTTACCTTCTCTTTTTTGCATGTTTGCTCTAATAATTGGTATCAGAGCATGATTTAAGCACTCAATTAGCATTAATTTGAGTATAGTGGGTGAATTTCATGAGATGCATGTTATGGTGACTGATATGGTTGTTCATCCAACTTTGGCATTAGATTCTTCTTTGATTATGTTGTAATAATTGTAATTGGCTCTTATTTGATGGGCCTAAATGTGCGCTTGAGGGTCTGTAATTTTATTGGAGTCAATAGAGTTGAAGTTAGGTTGTAATTGAAGTTTCAAGCAAGCAAGGTCAGTTGGAGAATACTCAAAATGGTACCACTGCCAGGTAGCATTGCAACGCTGCCCATAGAGTGTTGCAACGCTATTCTTCTTGAAGCACGAGGCGTTGCAACGTTGGGATGGACCGTTGCAATGCTACTCATCCCAGCCCAGAAACGCACGGCGCACGAGGATCAGTTCAGCTACTTGGGGTCTAGTTCATCCTTATTTGGTCCGATTCAACTTTTTTTTGGAGCAATAAAAGGTCGATTCTAGTGGTTCAGGTTGGGTCGAGAAGTCTAAAGGCATTTTGAAGCTTCTTCTATATTAAATTTGTAATAATTAGCTTTTTTTCTTTCTTAGGATGCTAAAGTTGGTCCATATCATAGTTGTTTATGTATTTATACATGTGATGTATGTTACATTTAAATTAAAATATGTATGTGCATATTGTATGCAATGTAGATTACCACCATAGGAAAGCATGTTTCATGCATTAACATATGTTATAAATAAATATAATATCTAGTGTGCATGTTTAGGGTTTCATAAGTTTAATATAATTGTTATATTAAAGTATGGAATGCTTAAGTAATTGTTATAGCAGGTCTATAATTTATAATAGTTATAAAATGAATTAAACATTTAAAATCTATAACAAAAATAAGTTGCATGATCACTTAGGATTATCCAATAACAACCTGTTTTAATGGTTAAAATAGGTCGTTATCTTATAAAATCTAGTTACAAACTCAATCGGTCTATAATCCTATCTAAGGCTGGAGATACTTAAGTTGACGGTTTTCATAACACCTGCTATCTGGGGATTATAACTGAAATGTTGAGTGTTATTAACCAGTTTTATGAGCATGCGTGAGAGATGTGAGGTAATAAAATGGTTTTATCACTTAGATATTGTAGGTTAAAATCCAAATATAAACGTTATACTTGGATAAACCACATAGACTTAGGATGTCTATTAGCCAAAATATACCTAAGTACAAGAGATACCCAAATAATTAGAACACTTAAGTGGGAGATCAATAATATATACGATATATTGTTTTTAGTTTTCACGTCCCTAAGAGATCATACCTTGAGATTCATGCTCGGCTTCTTGTCGCTTTACCACGACTGCTCCATTCGGAAAGTGTTTACATGGGTCAATAACAAGGTCAATAGGGGAAGTAGTTCATAGTAAGTGGGTGCAAAAAACGTGTCAACATATCCTATGGTTTCTTCCATTAGTTTGAACTGTGAGATTCTTATCTTGCGCCTGCTGTCGTTTTTAAGCGGCATTAACTAGTCATTTTTTTTTTCATGGTGATCCCCTTGAAGTGTTGTAACATAGGATTCGAAACAACTCAAACTTCATAAATGAATAGGGATTCTTAGTTCTGTCTTGAACATTGACATCCAATTCGGGGGCATGCTCATAGAGTTTTGTGAAATCTAAAAATAGAAGGTCACACTTACAGGAGTTATTAAGTTTTAGTAAGTTCTTGACCGAAAACGGTAACTAAATGACTATAGGAATAAGGGTTATTCTAGATATAGTATTTAGTCAAGAATGTCTTACTTCAGTGAAGGAGTATTTGGCTGCCCTTCGGTAGCATCTATTCTGACTCACTAAAGTATCGTTGCAAATAAATAAAGAAATATGGGCACTTGATTACATTTTCTAAAAATTGGATTTAGATGCAATTTTCTAATAGAATTTGTTCATTTTTTCAGCATGTCAAACTCAATAATTCAACTACTAGCTTCCGATAAATTCAATGGTGAGGGTTATTCAAATTAGAAATCAAATATAAATACGATACTAGTGGTTAATGACTTGAGATTCGTTTTAATGGAGGAATGACCTCCTCTTCCCAATTCAAATGCAAACCGAAGCGTTCAGGATGCCCATGACAGGTGGGTCAGGACTAACGAAAAAGCCAAAGCCTACATTTTAGCAAGCATATCTAATGTGCTTACTAAAAAGCATGAGACCATGGTCACTGTTAGAGAGATCATTGAGTCATTACAAGGGATGTTTGGACAGTCGTCCTCATCGTACGACATGATGCTATAAAACACGTCTACAATTCCCGCATGAAGGAAATGACCTCTGTTAGGGAACATGTCCTAGACATGATGGTCCACTTTAATATTGTGGAAGCTACTGATGCTGTTATAGATGAGAAAAGTCAAGTTAGTATGATCACTGAGTCTCTTCCGAAGAGCTTCTTAAATTTTCGCACAAACACTATAATGAATAAGATTGATAAGAGTATCCAGTTGAAGTGGAAAGGAAAAGGGAGGAAGACTACTCATGCTAAGAAAATCAAGGACAAGGTTGCAAAGGAAAAATGATTCCATTGTAATAAAGATGGGCATTGGAAACGGAACTGCACAAAATATCTTGCGAAAAAGAAAGCTAAGAAGCCAAACCAAGGTGAATCCGATTTACTTGTAATAGATACATGTTTAGTGGAAAGTTCTCATTTGACCTGCATACTAGATTCAAGCGCTGCTAATCATATTTGCACTTTCATTCAGGAAACTAGTTCCTGGAAGCAGCTGTCGAGAAATGAAATGACTTTCAAGGTGGAAACAGGTGAAGTCATTTGAGCTGAAGAAGTGGGAGACATCAAGTTATGTTTTGGAGATTCCTAGATTTTATTAGAAAATATATATTATGTATCTAAAATGAAAAGGAACTTAATCTCTGTATCTTTTTTATTGGAACATATGTATAAATTACCTAAAATGAAGAGGTGTTCATATATGTTTTGCTAAACTTGAAAATAACTTGTATGTGTTAAAACCAATAGAGGCAAAAGCTATTTTAAATATAGAGATATTTAAAACAACTGAAACTCAAAATAAGAAACGAAAGATTTCTCCTAATGCCTATCTTTGGCACTTAAGACTTGGTCACATAAATCTCAATAGGATTAAGAGATTAGTAAAGAATGGACATCTAAATAAGTTAGAACAAAAATCTTTACCTCCATATGAATGATGTCTTGAGGGAAAAATGACTAAAAGATCTTTCTCAAGAAAATTTTTTAGAGCCGAAGAACTCCTAGGATTTATACATTCATATCTTTATGGTTCAATGAATGTTCAAGCCCGAGGAGAATCTAAGTATTTCACCAGTTTTATTGATGATTATTGTAGATATTGCTTTGTTTACCTCGTGTATTATAAGTCCAAAACTATTGAAAAGTTCAAAGAATACAAGATAGAGGTTGAGAGCTTGTTAGGTAAAAGAATTAAAACACTTCGATCAGATCAAGTATATGGATATACAATTCTAGAACTATTTAGTAGAACATGGAATTCAATCCCAACTCACTTCACTTGGTACATCACAACAGAACGGTGTAGCAGAAAGGAGAAATTGAACCCTATTAGATAAGGTTCATTAAATGATGAATTATATCCAGTTACCTCAGTCCTTTTGAGGGTATGCAGTACAAGCTGTCATATATATTCTGAACATGGTTCCCTCAAAAAGTGATTTAGAAACACCGTATGAATTATGGAGAGGACGTACATGTAGTTTATGTCACTTCGAATCTAGAGATGTCCAACACACGTGTGAGTGCAAAACCCTAAGAAATTGAAACAACATTTAAAAGTATGCATATTTGTAGCATACACTAAAGAAACAAAAGGTGGTCTATTTTATGATCCTCAAGAAGATAAAGTATTTGTATCGAAAAATGCTACACTCTTAGAGGAAGATCACATAAGAAATCATCAACCTTGCAGTAAACTGATATAAAATGAGTTGTCCAAAGAATCAACAGATAAATCAACAAAAGTTGTTGATCAAGTTGGTCCTTTAACAAAAGTTGTTGGTTCATCACATCCTTCTCATGAACTGAGAATGCCTCTACGTAGTAGGAGGGTTCTTCAACAGCCTGACCGCTATATAGGTTTAATAGAAACTCAAGTCATCATACCTGATGATGGCTTAGAGGATCCATTGACCTTTAAACAGTCAATGGAAGATGTAAATAGAGACCAATGGATAAAATCCATAGACCAAGAAATTGAGTCAATGTACTTCAATTATGTTTGTGAACTTGTAAATCAGCCGGATGGGGTAAAACCTATAGGTTGCACGTGGATCTACAAGAGAAAACGAGATCAAATTGGTAAGGTGCTAACCTACAAAGGTAAACTCGTGGCAAAAGGTTTTACTCGAAGAGAAAGGGTAGATTATAAAGAAACCTTCTCTCTTGGTTCCATGATTAAATCTATTAGAATAATTTTATCCATTGCTGCTTTTTATGATTATGAAATATGGGAAATGGATGTCAAGACAGCCTTTCTGAATGGTCCATCTTGATGAAAGTATTTACATGTCTCAACCAGAAGTGTTCATTGAACAGGGTGAAAAGCAAAAAAGTTTACAAGCTTAAAAGATCCATTTATGGGTTAAGATAAGCATCTCGATCCTAGAATATAAGATTTGACACTGCGATCAGATCTTTTGACTTTGAACAACAAAATGTTGATGAACCTTGTGTTTACAAAAAGATAGTCAACAAGACTGTAGCTTTCTTGGTACTTTATGTTGATGATATCCTGCTCATTCGAAATGAGACAAGATTCCTTCCTAACTTGAAGAGATGGCTAGAATCACAATTTCAAATGAAAGACTTGGGAGATGCTCAGTATGTTCTTGGAATCCAAATTATTCGAAATCGCAAGAACAGAACACTAGCGCTATCTCAAACGTCTTATGTTGACAAAATGTTGTCAAGATATAATATACAAAATTCAAAAAATGGTATGTCGCCTTTTAAATATGAAATTCATTTGTCTAAGGAACAGTGTCCTAAGATACTTCATGAAGTTGAGGAAATGAAAAGAATTCCTTATGCATCAGCAGTCAGAAGCTTGATGTACGCTATATTGTGTACACACCCAGACATATGCTTTGTAGTCGGAATAATTAGTAGGTTTTAGTTTAACCCAGGACATAACTATTGGACTGCTGTTAAAAAAATCCTCAAGTATCTTCGGTGAATGAGGGACTATCGTGTATGGACCTAAGGATTTGATCCTTATGGAATACATTGATTCTGATTTTCTGACTATTGTAGATTCTAGAAAATCTACTTCGGGATTAATTTTTACTCTAAACAGAGAAGTTATAGTGTGGAGGAACATAAAACAGAGTTGCATTGCTGACTCCACTATGGAAGTAGAATACATAGCTGCGTGTGAAACAACTAAAGAAGCAGTATGGCTTAGAAAATTCATAACAGATTTGGAAGTAGTTCCAAATATGCATCTTTCGATCACTCGGTATTGTGATAACAGTGGTGCAGTTGCCAACTCAAAGGAACCAAGAAGCCATAAACGTAGAAAACGAATTAAGAAAAAGTACCATCTCATCAAGGAGATAGTACACCAAGGAGACGGATAGGCTTGAAAATAGCCTCTAAAGATAATCTTGGTGATCCATTTACGAAGGTCGTCACAGCTAAAGTGTTCGAGGGTCACCTGATAGGATTGGGACTACGAGCTTCATTAATCAAGGGCAAGTGGGAGAATGTCAAGGGTAAATAGATTGTCTAGTTTGTTGTATTTTCTCTCTTTTTCTCAACATTGTATATTTGTATGTATTTGTAACTCAATGGAGTTTTAGTCCAAGTGGGAGATTGTTGGGTAAAACTCATAGTTCGTATTTACTAAACATATTCTATTTTTGTAATAAAAGTATTATTGAGATTTCATTCAATAAAAGTGTTATTGAAATTGCATTTTGTTATTAAATCCAATAAATAAACTCATGGTTATGGTATGAGTACATTAACTTTGTGTAAAGACATAAAAGATGATCAAATTTTAGTATATAGCCAAAAAGATCTATAAGTATATGGATGAGATTGGGTACCTCATCCTGGAGACACTATGGATGTGGCCCACTTTGTACAAACGATGTGATCCCAAAATCATTCATGTAAAGACATGAGAGTGGGGCATCCTATGCAAAAGACATTTGCACAAGACCGTACAACAAAATAGTCACTTTTCTTTATAACAACCGTTTACTATTAAAACTATTATTTCAAATCGATGGCCTAAGGTAACTCAATCTTAATCCTGAGCTAACTGTGAACTTTTGTTTATTCGGGATTATTCATTGATTTGCACAGGTGATAGTGGTTCAACTATTGGGGTTGATGCCCTAAATCTCGCCGGGTCCTATAGTTTGTAAACCTTGTCTGAACAAACTTTTATGTGATTAATCATATTTGATATTTTATTCACTGTGTCTATGAAATATGCGATATTTTAGTTGTATTAACCATAAACCCATAAACTAACATCCAAGGTTATTGTTGTAACTTAAACATGTATGTGGAGACATATAGGTGGATAATGTCTAATTGATAACCTAAATAGTCTGTAGTATATGGATAAAGTTGGATACCTTATCCTGGTAACACTACGAGTATGGTCTGCTTTGTAGATGTTACAAATGTTGTAAAGTACTACAAATGATCTAATCTTGATCATTCATGTATTAGACATACAAGCGAGGATATTCTATATAAAGGAGCTTGTATAAGACTGGACCACAAAATGTTTAGTCTCATTATATAACACTATTCATAATAGAGTATTTCATTTCATTAGGATGACCATATGTAACATGACCTTAATCCAGAGTGAGTTGTGAACAACTACCTATGAGGGTGGTCCTTTGATTTGTATGCGTGAGAGTGACCACATCGCGTACTCAACATGACTACCATTTTGGGATTCGTCTGATTAGGGAGTTGGGAACTCAGCTACACAAGATGGAATTCACTCCTTCCCCGAAGCAGGGTAAGTAGATAAATTGCTCCCTTAAGGGTTGATTCCGGGTCTTGAACAATGTGGCGTTACACCCTCTCCTGGCCCGAGCGGGGTTTAGTCATAGTGAGATTATGATCTATTGTTCATTAGAGGAATCAATGGTACTTAAGGAGTTAGATGTAACTACAGGGGCAAAATGGTATTTTGGCTCAACTGTACTTACGAGCAGTTTGTGAAGGGTCATCGTACTATTGATTGGTTATATGCACTGGACACAGAAATATATCTGTAGTACGAAGAGTGCAGCTATCGGTCTTTAGTGTAATGCTCGATAGTTAACGAATGGTAGATAATGTAATTAAAGAGTTTAATTAATTATTCACGTACCGTTGGAGCTTCAAGCTATAGGTCCATAAGGTCCCCTTGTTAGCTCAAAGGGATTTAAATGAAAATCAGTTTTTGGGTTAATTTGAATTATTCAAATTAGTAAGAGAGAATTTAATTATATATGATAGAATTAAATTGATTAAATTATATATGATATAATTGATATAATGTATTTGATACGTTATTGTTTAATTGGCGGAATAAATATTTGAATGAGATTCAAATAATTCTTAAATTTAATATAAATATGATTTATATTAAATGTCATAAAATAGAGAAAAAAACTATAGTTTATATTGTATATGATGCAATGTGAAAACTATAGGTTAGAAATATAATATGGTAAGTTGGTTATCATATTTATTTATATTATTAATTGTATTTGATAATTAATCCATTTTTCTTTCTAACCACCTTAGTGGGAGGTTAGGTAGTTTATTATAGCAAATGGAATAAATAAAATATGATTTTATTATTCCAAAAAGAGTGTTACACAACTTGCAAGTGAATTTATACGATAGATAGAGAGAGCATATACGACAGGCTCATAGTTTACACGATTGAGTGATCTTACTATACGATAGTCTTCTTCTTCTTCAATCATCTTCCTCCTCCAAACTCCAAAACTCCTTCCTAACCAAAATAGTCAGAGCCCACCAACCCTAGTTTCTCACCCTGAGAATACGAAGGAAACCATGTGGTCGTGTCCTTCCCTTTTGGTTCATTCTTGTTGCTGTTTGTTTGAGGAGTTCGTGTTTATTCGAAGAGTTCATGATAGTTCGAGGGATTTATGTGAAGAAGAATTCTTCAAAAGTATAATCACTTGAACCTATTTTGTAGTTTAAAAGCATGTTGTAATTTTTGTTAAGATGCATAATCTATATGTTTTTCTATAAATGTTTGCTTTCAATCGTAATGGGATTTGGACGATCCGCTTTCGCTCATGGATCTTGTAAGTCAAGTTCCTTCAATTGGTACTAGAGCTATGTTGTAGTTCTGATGACAAATTCCATTTTCTGTAGTGAATCGTTTACAGTTTTGTGGTTTTTATTTCTGCAATGCATTTAATTGTTAAATGTATGTGGATAACTGTTGATGGATAATTTCGGGGTAGTAATCTTTGTTTTAGCTTTCTATTTAAGTTACAAAAGTTAATTTGTAAGGGCCTCTACATTTCTGGGCATTAATTCTTGCCAACGAATCTGTATTCATTTTAGTTTTGAGTCGTTCGTGAAGCTTCAGACATGAAGGTTGTAGTGCCTTTCGATGGAGAAGATGAAACAGTGATCACATCGTGTAGCTAGAGCTAAACGATCGTTTAGAATTTGCTATGCGTTCTTGTAGAGTTTTCTACACAACCGTGTAGCATCTGCTAAATGATTCATAGCTAAGGTTATGCGATCGTGTAAAGTTGTTACTCGATCGTATTGCGTTGGCTATATGATTGCGTTGGCTACATGATCGCGTAGGCGCTTGAGGAATAGACGATCGCGTGCTATATGATACTCGACGCAAGGCATGTTACTAAACAATCGTGTAGACTATCATGCTCATGTTGTGCGATCATGTAGAGTTGTCTGCTTGATCGTGTTGCATTGGCTGCATGATCGCGTAGATGCTTGAAAGGGTAAACAATCATGCACTATTTGATACTAGGTGCAAGGCATGTGTGCTAAACGATCATGAAGACTATCATGCTCATCACATAGTCCAAAGCTATGCGATCGTTGTTACACGATCGTTTATACTCGACGCTCGTTGCTCATCAAGAAGGTTGCTACACGATCAAGCTGCAAGGCTTCAAGGCGAGGGGTTCAAGCCCGGTTCACTTGTTCCAAATCGGAGGACTCAACTTTTGTAATAGATTAGCCTTTTCTTTTCCGAGTTTGAGATTGACTATCGTGAAATATACATGTGATGTATGTTTATTATATATACCATAATGTATGTCATCTAGTTTTAAAACCTACCATAGGTTATGCATTTTTTTTCCTGCATCATTTTATAATATAAGTGTTATAATATATTAGTATGCATGATTTAAATTACATATAGCATGCTCATGCGTCATATAATATGAGATTTATAATATATGCATGCATTATAGCATATCCAAACATCATTTATATTATAAATGTTATAATATAAGGTTGTATGTTGGCATGGAATGTATGTCATAGTTTAGTTCATTACTTGTTTATATAAAGGTTATAATAGTAATGAATAAACATTGCATGAAGCATGACACTACCTTAGGTTTATTTATAAATGTTATAAATAACTTTTGTATGTCTAGCTAGCAATGTTGATTGGCTTTAATTGTTTCATTTTTTATAAGTGTTATAATTAATGAAATTAGAATTAAAATCAATAATAAAGAGTTGCATGCACACCTTATACTTTAATCATCTTTTAAAAGTGTTTTAAAATTTGATTGAGATAGACCTAAGATCACATTTCTAATACGATTAAAAATCTATGTTTAATCTTTTAAATCAGTTTAATAGGATTAAATTTATTTTTAATAAAAAATTAAATATGTAACAAATGTATCTATAAGGGACCTTTTTTCTAAGGCTGGTTCTCGCTAGGCTGGGATACTTAAGTCGATAGAAATATTGTACCCCTACCTGGGAACCTACTAGGAAAAGTGAATTAGATAGATTTGTTACATGCATGCAAATTTGATGAAAGTCTGTTAAAGAGTATAATAAGTCTTGAATCAAAGTTGTTTAATCATTAAGAGCAAGTGTTGTTTTTTAGCATATTAAACAAATCACTTAGATAAAATTAGTAGCCAGATTTTCTATTTTAATAAACCCTAGGTAGAACATTTTGTGGGAGGAAAATAGAGTATATGATACTTCACTTTTACCTCTACACATTTCTCCCTAAAAGTTCACACCATGAGATCTATCCTCAGCCTCCCTAAAAGTTCACACCATGAGATCTATCCTCAGCCTCGAGGCACCATGGGTGTCCCCCTACGGGTGGCATTTGGGTAGGTCAATACCAAAGTAAAGGGAGAGAATGTTCATAGTAAGTGAGAGCAAGATGTGTGACAACATATCCCTCGGTCTCTCTCATTAGGTTGGATAAAGTTTTTGTGCATCGCCTCGTGGCATCGTGGGTGTCCCCCTAAAGGATGGCAGTTTTCCATAACTCTTTATTTGATCTTTAGAAATGAATAGGGCTTCTTTAGTGTCTTGTCCTAATTGACTTTTCCCTAAGATAGGCTCATTAGCGCAAGACTCTAAGACCTAAAATGAGGAGTTATACTTGCACAAAATTGTTAAGGATGTTAACAAATTCTGGACTGGCGAATGGTGACTATTAAATTCAATTACAAGGAGTTGTTTCTGTCTAATGGTTGAGATTGTCTCATTTCAGTGAAGGGGCACTTGATCATCCTACGGTGACTTTTGTCTTGCCTCACTGGAGCGTTATTGCAAAATAGATGTAACTTAAGGTACACTAAACTATTTTACTAATACTTAATTGGTTTTCTAAAAGGTGTTTAATGAAGGTAGAATTAATTAAGTTTATTCATTTGTCAGCAATTTAAATATGGCTACTGCAACCTTAAGTTTACTTACGGCCGATAAGCTAACTGACGAGAATTACGCTAGTTGGAAAAACACCATTAACACGATTTTGATCATCGATGATCTCCACTTCGTCCTTACGGAGGAATGTCCTCCTATTCCATCTCCTACTACTGTTTGAAACGTTCGAGACGCATATGAGCGGTGGACACAAGCGAATGAGAAAGCCTGAGCGTACATCTTGGCTGGCTTTAACGAAGTTTTGGCAAAGAAGCATGAGCCCATGGTCACTACACACGAGATCATGGAGTCCCTATGTGGGATGTTCGGACAACCATCCGCACAGCTCAGTTAGGACGCTTTTAAGAACATCTTCAACTCATGGATGAAAAAGAGGTCATCTGTTTAGGAACATGTTCTTAACATGATGATCCACTTAACCATGGTAGAGATGAATGGGTCAAGTATTGATGAGGCTAGCCAGGTTAGCATTATTCTAGAGTCCTTACCAGAAAGCTGCCTTCATTTTGTTAGCAATGTTGTTCTGAACAGGGTTGACTATAACCTTACAACTCTACTTAACTAGTTGCAGACTTTCCAATATTTGCTGAAAAGCAAGGAGAAAAAGGATGAAGAAAATGTTGCTTCATCATCTAAAAAGATCCACAAAGGTTCGACCTCTGGAACTAAGTCTGCGCCTTCTTCTTCCGGTACTAGAAAGTGGGTGAAGATTAAGGGTGGCAAAGGGAAGGCACCTGCTAACCTACAACCTGTTGCTTCAAGTGGTAGACCACCAATGAGGGTTTACAAGGGAGAGTGTTTCCATTGCAACAAGGAAAGGCACTGGAAGAGGAATTTCCCCAGATATTTGGTAGAGAAAAGGAAGGCCAAACAAGGTAAATATGATTTGCTTATTTTCGAAACTTGTTTAGTGGAGAATGATGATTCTGCCTGGATTATTGACTTTGGGGCCACTAACCATGTTTGTTTTTCATTTCAGGGAATTAGTTCCCAGCAGTAGCTTGATGTTGATTAGATGACGATGCGAGATGGAACCGGGCACATCATCTCTCAGCTGTGGCAGTGGGAGGTCTCGGGTTTACTTTACAGAACAAATTTCTCATTTGGAATGATGTATTTGTAGTTCCCAATTTAAAGAGAAACTTAGTTTATGTAAAGTGTTTGCTTTAATGTAAATTCCAACTCTTTTTCTCTTATAATAAAGTGTTTATTACTAAGAATGGTGTTGATATTTGTTCTGCTCAACTGGAAAGTAATTTGTATGTGCTAAGGCTTTTAGCAAGAAATACCCTTCATAACATAGAGATGTTTAAAATTTTCGTAACTCAAAATAAACGACTTAAAATTTCTCATAAAGAAAATGTGCAACTTTGGCACATAAGATTAGGTCACATTAATCTCAATAGGATTGAGAGGTTGGTGATGAATGGAATTCTAAGTGAGTTAGAAGAAAATTCTTAACCTGTGTGTGAATCATGCCTTTAAAGCAAAATGACTAAAAGGCCTTTTATTGGAAAAAGTCATAGGGCCAAAGAACCTCTAGAGCTAGTGCATTCAGACCTTTGTGATCCGATGAATGTAAGAGCCAAGGGAGGTTATGAATATTTCGTCACTTTCATGATGATTTTTCAAGGTATGGCCACGTTTATTTAATGCAATAGAAGTCTAAGTCTTTTAAAAAGTTCAAAGAATTCAAGGCTGAAGTTGAAAATGCATTAAATAGAATGATTAAAACACTTTGATCTGATTGAGGCAGAAAGTTTTTGGATTCATCTTTCTAGAACTATTTGACAGAACATGGAATAGTTTCCCAACTCTTAGCACCTGCTACACATCAGTAGAATGGTGTATCAGAAAGGAGAAATCGAACCTTGTTGGACATGGTTCGGTCTATGATGAGTTACGCTTCCTTACTTAATTCATTTTGGGGTTATGCAATGGAGACTGCAGCTTATATCCTAAACTGCGTTCCCTTCAAGAGTGTTGTCAGAACACCTTTGGAGTTATGGAATGGTCATAAAGCTAGTTTACATCATTTTAGGATCTGGGGTTGTCTAGCACATGTGCTTGAGGCTAATCCTAAGAAACTGGAACCACATTTAAGGTTATGCCTATTTGTAGGCTACCCCAAGGGAACGAGAGGTGATTATTTCTATGATCCTAAAGAAAACAAAGTGTTCGTATCGACAAATGTTACTTTTCTTAAGGATGATTATATAAGAGAGCACAAACCTAGAAGAAAAATCGTATTGAATGAGCTTTTCAAAGAAACTACTAAATCTTTAACAAGAGTTTTCGAAGAGCATATTATCTCAACATGAGTTGTTGAAGTAAGTTCATCTAGTAGGTCAAATCAACCTCAAGTGTTGAGGGAACCATGATGTAGTGGGACGATTGCGAACTCACCTATTCGCTATATGGGTTTAACTGAAATCCTAGCTATGGTAGGTGATGGTGAGGTTGAGGATCCATTGTCTTATAAAAAGGCAATAGAGGATGTTGATAGAGATGAATGGATCAAAGCCATGGATCTCGAAATGGAGTCTATGTACTTCAATTCAGTTTGGGATCTTGTAAATCAACCTAATGGGGTTAAACCTATAGGTCGTAAATGGATCTACAAGAGGCAATTGGGTGTTGATGTGAAGGTGCAAACCTTCAAACCTAGACTGGTGGCAAAGGATTATACCCAGGTAGAGGGAGTCGACTATGAGGAGACTTTCTCGCCTGTTGCCATGCTAAAGCCTATCTGGATCCTCCTATCCATTGCCTCATATTATGATTATGATATATTGCAAATGGATGGCAAGACTAATTTTCTGAATGGAAATCTTGAGGAGACCATTTATATGGTGCAACCTGAAGGATTCATAGTCCATGGTCAAAAGCAAAAGGTTTGCAAGCTTAATCTGTCCATTTATTGACTAAAACAGGAATATCGATCTTGGAATATAAGGTTTGATACTGTAATCAAATCTTATGGCTTTGATCAGAACGTTGATGAGCCTTGTGTCTACAAGAAGATCATCAACAATTCAGTAGTTTTCCTAGTGTTGTATGTAGATGATATCCTACTCATTGGGAATGACGTAGGCTTACTGACTACAGTTAAGAACTGGCTTGCAACCTAATTCCAAATGAAAGATTTGGGAGAGGCTTAGTTTGTTCTGGGTATTTAGATCATTCAAGATCGAAAGAACAAAATGTTAGCACTGTTGTAAGCATCGTATATTGACAAGATGTTGATCAAATATTCGATGCAGAACTCCAAGATAGGCCTCTTTCCTTTCAGGCATGGAGTTACTTTGTCTAAAGAATAGTGTCCTAAGACACCTCAAGAGGTTGAGGATATGAGATGGGCCCCGTACGCATCTGCCATGGGCAATTTGAAGTATGCGATGTTATGTACTAGACCTGATATCTCCTATGCATCGAGATAGTCAGTAGATATCAGTCTAATCTAGGATATTATCACTGGACTGTTGGGATTGGTGTCCTAATTCTCTCGGAGTCTTATAGTTTGTAAGTTGTACACATTGTTATGAATAAAATAAGAATTATTTTATTTAGCACTTACTCATATCCAATAAACAAAGCTCTATGGTTATTATATGTAAACTTAAGCACGTATATGAGATATACAAGTGGATCATGCCTTAACTGATAACCTAAAAAAGTATGTAGTATAAGGATTAAGGAGGGATACCTGATCCTGGTGACACTACGGATACGACCTGCTTAGTAGAGGTTTGCAAGTATTGTGAACTACTACAGATGATAGATCTTGGCCATTCATGTGGAGACATGCGAGCGAGGATGTCCTATATGAGATGATTAGTATCTTTACATAACGCTATTACTACTTGAGACTTACATCTTACCTAAAATACCATAGGTGACATGACCTCGATCCTGAGTGTTTTGGGAACTTCTGCCTTTGAGGGTAGTCCTTTGATTAGTATGGGTGAGAGTGGCCAGATTTCCAACTCAACATGCCTACCTTTTTGGGGATTTGTCTGATCTGGGAGCTGGAAACTCAGTTACACAAGATTAAATTCACTCCTTTCCCGAAACAAGGGTAAGTAGATAGATTGCTCCCTTAAGGGATGATTTCGGGTCTTGAACATAGTGGCTACAACTTCTTTTTAGAAGAGAGGACTCAGTCATAGTAAGACTATGACTTATGTTCATTAGAGGGATCATTGGTACTTAAGAAGTTAGATGTAACTATAGAGGCATAATGGTTATTGGCCCAGCTGTACTTACGAGCAATTTGTGAAGGGTTATCGCACTGTTGATTGGTTGATATGGACAAAAAATATATCTGTAGTAAAGAGAGTTCAGTTGTCGGTCTTTAGTGGAGTGTCTGGCAGTTAACGGATGGTGGATCCCGTGAAAAAGAGTTTAGTCAGTTATTCACGTACCGTTGGAGCTTCAAGCTACAAGTCCATAAGGTCCCCTTAGTAGCTCAATGGATTCAAGTTGAGAATCAGTTCTTGGTGTTGATTTGAAATGTTCAAATTGACAAGAGGAAGTTTGATTATATATCATATGATCTGTGTAATGTATGAGATACATCAAGTGGCAGATTAATGTAAATGAGATTTACATTAAGTACCATAAAATAGAAAAAGAGTTATGATCTATATGTTTCATGAGATGAAATATTAAAACTATATGTTATAAATAAGTTGGTTATCATATATATTTATAATAATATTAATTATTTGATAATTATCTCTTTTTCTCTAATAACCAATTGAGTGGGAGGTTATTGGTGGTTTTATGGTAACCATGAGATAAAAGGAAATTTTTTTTCCTAAATTTAGTAGATTTTTGCAAGTGTTGCTATTCTTGAAAAGACTCACGGATCGCTGTCAAGTGAGAATTGTTTTCACTAAACGTTAGCTGAAAGAGAGACTAAACGATCGTAGTGTGACACTATACAATAGTTCACTTAGCTTGTCGTAGCTAAATGATCGCAGGCCTTTTGCTATACGATAGCTTACCTTCTGCTAAACGATTGAGCATTCCTCTATACGATAGACACATTTCATCTCCCATTTGCTCAATCATCTACAAGATTGTTATTCCTCCGGTCTCTTCCTCTAAACAGGTCTACACAGAGCCCACACTTCTAAATTCTCACACCGAGAATATCAATGTAGCCATTATGATGGTGTCCTCACTCAACTCGATTGAGTTCACATCTAAGCTTAGGTAACATCAACCTCAATAGGATTGAGCAGTTGGTGAAATGTGGACTTCTAAAGAGTTTAGAAGAAAACTTCTTGTCGGTGTGTGATTCATGCCTCGAAGACAAGATGACCAAACTACCTTTTACTGGAAAGGGGTACAGAGCCAAGGAAGCCTTGGAGCTTGTACATTCAGATCTATGTGGTTCGATGAGTGTTAGGGCTCGAGGTGGGTATGAATATTTCATCTCTTTCATAGATGATTAATCAGGGTACGAGTATCTCTACCTAATGCAACGTAAGTCTGAAGGGCTTGACAAGTTCAAGAAGTATAAGGCTGTAGTTGAAAACTTATTAGGTAATAAGATAGAAACACTACAATCTGATCGTGGTGGAGAGTATATGGACCTCCAATTCGAAAACTATATTATAGAACATAAAATTACGTCCTAAGTCTCGGCTCCAGGTACACCTCAGTATAATGGTGTATTAGAAAGGAAAAATAGAACCTTGTTGAACATGGTTCAGTCTATGATGAGTTATGCTCACCTTCCAGACTCGTTTTGGGATTTTGCAGTGGAGACTGCATGCTACATTGTGAACAATGTTCCCTCAAAAACTGTTCTAAAACACCTTTTGAGTTGTGGAGAGGCCGTAAAGGTAGTTTATGCCACTTTAGGATTTGGGGGTGTCTGACCCACGTGCTTGTGACTAACCCAAAGAAGTTCGAACCACGTTCAAAAGTTTGCCTTTTTGTAGGCTATCCCAGGGAAATAAGGGGTGGATACTTCTATGATTCGAGTGAGAACAAGTGTTTGTTTCTACAAATGTTATCTTCTTGGAAGAAGACTACATAAGGGATCATAAACCATGAAATAAGCTTGTTTTACGTGAGATTTCTACTGAGACTAAGACTACTGAAGGTTTAACAAGGGTTGTTGAACGGACTGACAGATCAACAAGAGTTGTTAAGGTCGGTACATCTAGTCAACCAGCTCAAAAGTTGAGACTGGCTCAACGTAGTGGGAGGGTTATGAACCTATTGGATCGCTACATGGGTTTGACTGAAGCTCAGAACATCATTTCTAATGATGAGGTTGAGGATCCATTATCTTTTAAGCAAGTAATGGATGATGTTAACAAGATGAGTGGATTAAGGCCATGAACCAGGAAATGGAGTCTATGTACTTCAATCAAGTCTAGGAGCTTGTAGATCAGCCCGATGGGGTAAAACCTATAGGGTGTAAATGGATCTATAAGCGAAAGCGAGGTGTAGATAGAAAGGTGCAAACCTTTAAGGCTAGAATCGTGGCGAAAGGTTATACCCAGGTTGATGGAGTGGACTATGAGGAAACTTTCTCACCTGTGTCATGCTCAAGTCTATCAGGATACTCCTGTCCATAGCCACATTTTATGATTATGAGATATGGCAAATAGACGTCAAGACTGCCTTTCTTAATGGTAATCTTGAGAAGACCACATACATGGCTCAACCAGAGGGGTTCCTAGTTCCAGATCAGAAGCAAAGAGTTTGTAAGCTTAATAGGTCTATTTATGGGCTGAAACAAGCGTCTAGATCATGGAACATTAGATTTGACAGTACAGTCAAATCGTTTTGCTTTGATTAGAATGTTGATGAGCCTTGTGTTTACAAGAAGATCATCAACAACTCAGTAGCTTTCCCAATACTGCTTGTGGATGATATCCTACTCATTGGGAATGATGTAGGGTTTCTGACTGACATTAAGAAGTGGCTAGCTGCCCAGTTCCAAATGAAATATTTGCGTGAGGCAAAGTATGTTTTAGGGATCCAGATCATCCGGGATCATAAGAACAAGAAGTTAGCCCTGTCTCAAGCATCTTACATTGATCAAATGTTGATCAGGTACAGAAGGCGGGATTCCAAGGGGATTGTTCTCCTTCAGGCATGGAATCGTTTTGTCTAAGGATCAATATCCTAAGACACCTCAAGAGGTTGATGAGATGAGACAGATTTCCTATGCCTTAGCTGTTGGAAGCTTAATAGATGCAATGTTGTGTACTAAACCCCACATTTGCTATGCAGTAGGGATTGTCAGTCGTTATCAGTCCAATCAAGGATTTGATCACTGGATGGCGGTCAAGATGATCCTCAAGTATCTTCGGAGAACGAGGGGCTACATGCTCATGTATGGAGATAAGGATTTGATCCTTACAGGGTACACAGACTCTGACTTTTAGACTGATAGATATTCTCGTAAATCGACATTGGGGTCAATGTTCACTCTGAATTGAGGGGTTGTAGTGTGGCGAAGCATCAAGCAAGGATGCATCGTAGACTCCACTATGGAAGTCGAATACGTAGTAACTTGTGAAGCAACTAAGAAGGTTGTTTGGTTGAGGAAATTCCTTACAAATTTGGAAGTTGTTTTAAATATGGATTTGCTGATCCCTCTTTATTGTGATAACAGCGGGGCTGTGGCAAATTCGAAGGAACCTCGGAGTCATCTTCAAGGCAAGCATATTGAACAGAAATAACACTTGATTAGGGAGATTGTGCAACGCGATGATGTGATAGTCACGCAGATCGCGACAGAGAACAATGTTGCTTATCCATTTACAAAGGCTTTTACGGCTAAAGTGTTCGAGGGTCATATAAAATCTCTAAATCTATGGGAAATGCGACATATTGTCTAGGGCAAGTGGAAAGTGATAGTGGGGTACAGTGTATGCCCTAGTTTATTGTATATTGTACTCGTATTTATCTTGTATTGTACATTAGTCTCCCTAGGTATTAGGGCAAGTGGGAGATTGTTAGGATTGGTGTTCTAGTTCTCCCGGAGTCTCATAGTTTGAAAACTGTACGCATTGCTATGAATAAAATAAGAGTTATTTTATTTGGAAATTACTCATAACCAATAAATGAAGCTCCATGGTTATTATATGTAAACATAAGCATGTATATGAGATATACAAGTGGATCATGTCTTAAGTGATAACCCAAAAAAGTCTGTTGTATAAGGATTAAGGAGGGATACCTGATCTTGGTGATACTACGGATACAGCCCGCTTAGTAGAGGTTTATAAGTATTGTGAACTACTACACATGGTAGATTTTGGGAACTACTACACATGGTGTCCTTTACATAGAGTTTGTATAAGACCGGACCACGAGATGACTAGTCTCTTTATATAATGCCCTTGCTACTTGAGATTTACATCTCACCTAAACGACCATAGGTGACAAGACTACAATCCTGAGTGTTTTGGGAACTCCTGCCTTTAAGGGCGATCCTTTGATTAGTATGGGTGAAAGTGGCCAGATTGCCAACTCAACATGCCCATCTTTTTAGGGATTTGTCTGATCTGGGATCTGGGAACTTAGTTACACAAGATGGAATTCACTCCTTCTACGAAGCAGGGGTAAGTAGATAGATTACTCCTTTAAGGGCTGATTCTGGGTCTTGAACATAGTAGCCACAACTTCTCTTTGGAAGAGAAGACAAAATCATAGTAGGACTATGATTTGTATTTATTAGAGGGATCAGTAGTACTTAATAAGTTAGATGTAGCTACAGGAACATAACGGTTATTGACCCAGTTGTACTTACGAGCAATTTGTTAAGCGTTATCGCATTGTTGATTTGTTGATATGGACACAAAATATATCGGTAATAAGGAGAGTGCAGCTATCGGTCTTAAGTAAAGTGTCTGGCAGTTAACGGGTGGTGGATCCCGTGACTAAAGAGTATAGTTAGTTATTCACGTACCATTGGAGCTTCAAGCTATAGGTCGATAAGGTCCCCTTGGTAGCTCAATGGATTCAAGTTGAGAATCAATTCTTGGTGTTGATTTGAAATGTTCAAATTGACAAGAGGAAATTCGATTATTTATGATATGATCGGTGTGATGTATGAGATACATCAAATGGATGATTAATATAAATGAGATTTATATTAAGTACCATAAAATAGAAAAAGAGCGATGGTCTATATATTTCATGAGATGAAATATTAAAACTATAGATTATAAATATAATATGGTAAGTTGGTTATCATATATATTTATAATAATATTAATTATTGGATAATTATCTCTTTTTCTCTAATAATAAATTGATTGTGAGGTTATTGGTGGTTTTATAGTAACCATGAGATAAAAGGAAAAATGTTTTCCTAAATTTAGTAGATTTTTGCAAGAGTTGTTATTCTTGGAAAGACTCATAAATCGCTGTTAAGTGAGAACTTTTTTCACTAAGCGATAGCTAAAAGAGAGACTAAACAATCGTGGTGTGACACTACACGATAGTTCACTTAGCTTGTTGTAGCTAAACGATCACAGGCCTTTTGCTATACGATAGCTTACCTTCTGCTAAACGATTGAGCATTCTTCTATACGATAGACACATTTCATCTCCCACTTGCTCAATCGTCTACAAGATTGTTACTCCTCCGATCTCTTCCTCTAACCAGGTCCACACAGAGCCCACACTTCTGGATTCTCACACCGAGAATACCAAGGTAGCCATTGTGGTAGTGTCCTCACTAAACTCGATTGAGTTCGAGGTTTTTGAGGTCGTTCTTGATCTTGGAGATGTTGAGTTTGTGTCTGCTTTTTTATCGTGTTGTGTTGTGCTTGTAGTGTTCAAGCATTCGTGTGTACTGTCTTGGAGACTGAACCAGCGTTCGTGATCGAGGGAGTTTGAAGCATGAGTCTTCAAAGGAATGTATAATGTTTCCCTTTATCTTATTGTAAAGCATGCTGTAATTTCGTATTGTACATGACCTATAAGTTTCCACTTCGTGACTGTAATTGTTATTATTCAATTTCGAATGGAATTTGAACGATCATTCCGCTTCTTATGGAAATCCTCATGTTTGATTTTCTTCATGGATAGCCATTAAGAACATCCTCTATCTACAGAGAACGAGGGACTACATGCTTGTGTATAGTTCTAAGGATTTATCCTTACAGGATACATGATTTTCAGACTGATGCGGATTCTCGGAAATCCACTTCATAATCAGTGTTCACTCTTAATGGAAGGGCTGTAGTATGGTGAAGCACAAAGCAAGGGTCAATCGCGGACTCCACCATGGAGGCTGATTATGTAGTGGCTTGTAAAGCTGCTAAGGAGGCCGTTTGGCTCAAAAAATTCCTGACTGATCTGGAAGTTGTTCCAAACATATCAAAGCCCATCACACTTTATTGTGATAATAGTGATGTTGGAGCTAATTCCCATGAGCCTAGGATTCATGAGCGCTGCAAGCACATAGTGCAAAAGTATCATCTCATCCGAGATATTGTGCATTAAGGGACGTGATTACCACGAAGATAGCTTCAGAGCACAACGTTTCTGATCCGTTTACGAAGTCCCTCACGACTACAGTATTTGAGGGTCACCTGCAGAGTATGGATCTATGGGAAAGACCATGACTGGACTAAGGCAAGTGGGAGATCTTGTACCAAGCGTGTTTTGCCCTAGTTTATTGTTTTGTGTACTTGTAATTTGATAATCTTGTACACCCCACTAGCTTTCGGATAAGAGGGAGATTGTTGGAGTTGATGCCCTAAATCTCATCAGGTTATATTTGTATGAACAAACTTCTATGTGATTAATAATATTTGATATTTTATTCACTATGTCTATGAAATATGTCATATTTTAGTTGCATTAACTACAAACCAATAAACTAACATCCAAGGTTATCATTGTAACTTAAACTGTATGTGGAGACATATAGGTGGATCATGTTTAAGTGATAACCAAAATGGTCTGTAGTATCTGGATAAGGCTGGGTACCTTATCCTAGTAACATTATGAGTATGGCCTGCTTTGTAGATGTTACAAATGTTTTAAAGTACTACAAATGATCTGATCCTAATCATTCATATATTAGACATGTGGATTGGGATATTCTATACAAAGGGGTTTGTATAAGACCGGATGACGAAATTTTTAGTCTCATTATATGACATTCATAATAGAGACTTTCATTTCACTAGGATGACCCTAGGTAACATGACCTTAATCCTGAGTGAGTTGTGAACTCCTGCATATGAGGGTGGTCCTTTGATTTGTATGGGTGAGAGTGGTCAGATCGTCAACTCAACATGCCTACCATTTTAGGGATTCGTCTGATTGGGGAGCTGGAAACTTAGCTACATAAGATGGAATTCATGCCTTCCTCGAAGTAGGGGTAAGAAGATAAATTGCTCCCTTAAGAGCTAATTCCAATTCTTGAACAATGTTGTGCCACACCCTCTCCTGGCTCGAGAGGGGATTAGTCATAATGGGACTATGATATATTGTTCATTAGAGGGTCAGTGGTACTTAAGGAGTTAGATGTAACTACAGGGACAAAATGATAATTTGGCCCAGCAGTATTTACGAGCAATTTGTGAAGGTTCATCGTATTGTTGATTGGTTATATCCAATGGACATAGAAATATATCTGTAGTGCAAATAGTGTAGCTGTCGATCTTTAGTGGAGTGCCCTACAGTTAACGGATGGTGGATAATATAATTAAAGAGTTTAATTAATCATTCACGTAACGTTGGAGCTTCAAGCTACAGGTCCATAAGGTCCTCTTGGTAGCTCAAAAGAATTTAGATGAGAATAAGTTTTTGGGTTAATTTGAATTGTGAATTAATAAGAGGGAATTTAATTATATATGATACAATTAAAGTGATTCACTTATATATGATATAATTTATATAATGTATTTGATACATTATAGTTTAATTGAAGGAATAAATATTTGAATTAGATTCAAATAGTTGTTAAATTTAATATAAATATGATTTATATTAAATGCAATAAAATAGAGAAAAGGAACTATAGTTTATATTGTATATGATGCAATATTAAAACTATAGGTTATAAATATGATATGGTAAGTTGGTTATCATTATTTTTTATATTATTAACTATATTTGATAATTAATCCATTTTTTTCTTTAATCACTTTAGTGTGAGGTTAAGAAATTTATTATGGCAAATGGAATAAATAAAATATGATTTTATTATTCCAAGGAGTGTGTTACACAACTTGCAAGTGAATCTATAGGATAAATAGAGAGGCCATATACGATAGGCTCATAGTCTACACAATTGAGTGATCTTGCTATACGATCGTCTTCTTCTTCCCCAATTGTCTTCCTCCTACAAACTCCAAAACTCCCTCCTAACCAAAATAGTCAGAGCCCACCACTCGTAGGTTCTCATCCTGAGAATATTAAGGAAACCAAGTGTTTGTGTCCTTCCCTTTTGGTTCGTTCTTGTTGTTGTTTGTTCGAGTAGTTCGTGTTTATTTGAAGAGTTCGTGACAGTTCGAGGGATTTACGTGAATAAGAGTTCTTCAAAAGTATAATCACTTGAACCTTTTTTGTAGTTTAAAAGCATGCTGTAATTTTTGTTAAGATGCATAATCTATATGTTTTACAGTAAATGTTTGTTTTCAATCGTAATGGGATTTGGACAACCCGTTTTCTCTCATGGATCTTGTAAATCGAGTTCCTTCATCAACGTCACCGCTCAATAAGCCTCCTATTTTGGGGATAAAACCAAATAGATAGTTGGAAACATAGCCTGCAAAAAGGAATTCACTCTTGCTCGTTTTAGAGTTAGTAGATAAGTTGTTCCCTTAAGTACTGATTCCTGATCGAAGGATATGGTTTATTACATGGACGATAAACCAATTATTCAATAGAGGATCAGTAGAGACTTAAGGAGCAAGATGTATTTACAGTAGTAAAACAGTAATTTTGACCTAACCGTAGATACGAATGACCTATGAAGGATCGACCTATGTATTTAGAGTTTAGCCAATTAATCTCAAATCATTGGAGCTCATGATCTATAGGTCCATAAGATCACTCTACTAGATCGTAAAAGATTAAACCTTGGGTTAGAATATTGAGTGAATTGCAAATGTTTGTATTCAATTTAGGGTTTAGATAATTATATTTCATATAATTAATGTTTATTTATTGAAATTAAATGAATTTGGAGAGTTCGATATATTTAAATATTGATTACATGAATAAAATTCATGTTCAAATTAGGTTTTTTTATTAATTTAATATTTGATATTAAATTATTATTTAATTAATTAAAATTTCATAATATATTAATTAAATTAATTTCGATTTTAAGAAAAACTCAATTTTCAAAAATTGAGTTTTAATTATATTTAATATAAAGTTAAATTAAATATAAATAAAATTGGAAATTAGTTATGTTAGTGGATTTATCATAAATTCACTTACATAGTGGATTTGTCCCTAAATTAACACCTAGCCCACTCAAATAGTGCTACTTGAAGTGTCAAATGCTGATTGAATGAGTACTTGCATGGTTAAGTTGGATATATACTTCAATTTGATCAGTTTGATGTACATGCAATTGAATTTTGAGAAAGAAAATTCTGCTTGAAAATTTTCTTTCAAACCCTCTCCAAACCACTAAAAATTCCCTCTCAATTTGGAGTTCCACCATGCAATCCAAGGCTAAGAATAATAGAGGAGATACTCTTAGTGGTCTACTAAAGAAATTGAAGGTCAATTTCGTGGACCTTGCAAGGAATTAGAGGGAATCTACAAAGGTAGTAAACTAAAACCTTATTGTATGAAAAATATGAGTTTACATGCTTGTTACACAAATTAATATAATCAAAGTGCTTAATGATTATGTTAACTTCCATTTTTTTTTTTTCATATTTACTCTAACAAATTTTCCCTTAAATTGCTAACAAAAGGTTCTTTATATATAGTATTAATTTTTTTAAATAAAAATATATTTTTTAATATCTTTTCTCTGTTTTTCCCCTCTTCCCACTATCTAGATCTTCTCATCGTTCTCTTCGTCTTCTTTCTCTTCCTTTCTCACCATCGAAGACTTAGTAAACAAAGCTAAAGCAAAACTGAGATGAGTTCGTTTTGAGTTTTATTTTTTTTTTAAATGTGAAAAAAACAAGAAAGAAAAATAGAACTTAAGAAAAATTGTAGAGGCGCAAAATAATATTGAAGACCAAAATAAAATAGACATCATTAAAATTTGATGGATTGGAACAAAATAATTTAAAATCTTTTTTGAAAATTAAAAAAAATGTATAATTTTAAAACTATTAAGACTAAAAAGGAGATTAAATAAATATTTTAAACAAAACTTGCCAGGTTAGAACTCCTTTTTTTTTATTTCAGATTCAAATTTAAGAGTTGAACTTCTAATCTTCAATGAAGTTATTATATGTCTCAATCAAACTTATGTATTTTTCTCAAAATAAATAAATAAATAAAACTTATATATACTCATAGTGGTGATAATTTAGGCCTATTGCTAAGGTACGTGGGTTCATTTTAATATTAAAATAAAATAATCAATGTCGAAGTTTGCTATAATTATTGAAGAAAGATCCTTACGTGTCTAAACTACTTATTTTTAGTTTAATAAAATAAAAATACAAATAAAATAATCATAAGTGAAGATAGTTTTGGCTTATTTTCTCTCCAACATATCAATATATATCTTATTGTTGCCCCCAATATTGACCCACTGTTTTTTTATTATTTTTTTGGGAGAACAGACCTTCATTAGAACCAAAAAAAAAAAAACATAAGTCAAGCACAATGATGGTACCAAGATAACTGACAAACAAAATAATGTAATATCAAAGAATAATAGTAGAAATAGTGAGACACAGAGATTGGTCTGATCTGTCTAAAAAAAGGAAAGAAGAAGAAAAATAATGAAATAAAAGGAATAAATAGCTATCTATAAGAGGAATAGTCATCTTTTTTTAGGGATTAGGTGGTTATGGGCGACTATGACACGTGTAGTTTTCTTTGTGCAAATAAAAACCTGAGAAATGAGTAAACCTCATGCAACCCATAGTTAGATGTCATTCACGTAATCTGTATAGACAAGTGCAAAAGAAAGTGGTATGATCAGAATAGGTTTCGTCTCTAGAGAGAAAATTAAATAATAATAAATAATAAAAAAAAAGGAGTAGCATAAAATAAAAAGAGAAAAGGGTGATGGAAGGAAAAGAAGGAGATTGGTTAGACTTTAATATGTCAATACCACTTTAAGTTTAGGAAGCTTAGTTCTAAATCTTTCGATCCAAAGTAGGGAGAAAATAATTGAGAGTATATAAAACTGTTCCATGATTGTTTGGGCTTCAATAGAAGAGTTTTGAACTCATTCATGCACGAATAGGTCCAAAACTTGTCTTTTAGTAGTGCTTCATTGATTTATTGTGATTGGGTTTCTTTATTGATTGCAAGCCTAACCTTAAGAACCTATTAAGACTTGAGTAATAAACTTTGCAACCGAGTAAACATTACTTGTGTGAATTTATATTTCTACCTTTGTTTGAGCATGATAAAAAATTGGGTTGAAGGTGGTTTGATAGCACTTAAAATATGGTACCTCACTTCACTTAATTCAAGGTCATTCCTTGGTTTTATAAGTTTATTTCATGATTTTACAGATCTCGGGCATCAAAGAGGTAGAACCAAATATTATAGTCTTAAAGGAGCTAAAACAAACCAAAACGAAGCCTTAATGCATCAACCAAGAAAAGAAGAGACAGATTTCCAAATTTCCTCTAAAGGTAGGCGCCACAAAGCGCTGCAGCGCTGCGTGCGACACAAAAGGTAGAATGCCATGTCCAAGCGAGAATTCTACACCACCAAACAACACTATGTCAAGACACATTTCACAGTAGTTTAAATTGAATAAAGTGTTACAATGCTATCGAGGTTGGCAAACCTATGTGAAAGTGTTGTAGCGCTCCACGTTGCCATCCCGATTTTATAAAGACAAACACTAGTCATCAAAACTATTCATCAGCTGGTTTTCTCAATTCTCCCTCAGCGATATTCATTCTCCTGAAAGTAAAAGTCGTTTGTTGTTGCCTGAAAACCTCCAATCAAATGATATTTTTAATTACCGATCTTTACAATAGCTACTCCTGAGACATAGCATTAGTGGCAAGCCTCAGTCGATTCGTAGAAAAGCACAAGATATGCTTTGTTAAACTAATTTCCTATTTATAGTAGTAAATGGGGGAGGAGGTTGGTGTAAAGAGAGTTAAAGTGTGAAAATAAAGGCATGAAAATAAAGAAAGTAGAAAAATGTAACCTAAGATTGGAAAATCTAATTCTAGGAGCAAGAAGGGGTTCCAATGCTATTTTGATCATTGCCTTCTCTTAATTAAACATACACTTGATTTACATGTGCACAATGATCCACTTGTCCCAACCAACTCATTGGTGTAACCGACTCCCACCTCATTGGGCAAACCAAGCAAGCGCCCTAATGTTAATTAAAGCTAAGCCCTAATTAAACTATATGCTTTAGTCATATTGAGTTCAAGAGCATTCATCTAGAACTAAAACATGCAAGTACATTAAGATCTAGGGTTCCATTGTGTGATTAATCAGATAGCCTAACCAATCAACAAATTTATCTTCAAACCTAGGTTTAGCATACGTTGAAAGTTTATAGTTAGACTACATCCTCAACATACATGATTCAACCATTTGTTACTTCGAATTTTAGCTAGACGAACAAAGAAAGAACGTGCAAACCACAAATCTTAGCTAAGGCATACAATAATCTGAGGAGAGCCAATTCATACATAAACATATATCTAAATGAAAAAAGATTCAAAGAACATAAATGAATATGCATTCAGCCAAATCAAGAAGAAAATATCACAAAATTAGATAGGCTCCTTACTCGTAAAACAAGAAAAAATCACTTACCTTTACAATCCATAGACAAGAAAAAGAAGAGAGGGAGCTGATAACGGGCAAAAATGCACATTATCATAGTGTTAAATTCTTAAACAATGTTGGATTGTATTGATGAAATATGTTAACTTGCGTCCATTAAGCATCATTTTTATGATATTGCAGTCGTTTGCGTTCAGCGCATTAGAACAATTGATTTTTGTATTTTTTGTGCAGAATATGCGTTAACGCAATGCAAAGATTGCGATCATAGGAATTCATTGGTCGAGCGCAACTTCACCGCAAGGCTTTGCATTGATCGTGCTCGTAAACATTCGACCGAGAAGGATCGCCACAACTTGGTCAGTGCAACATGGTGGGTGCATCCGGGTGAAAGAATAATTAAGAGCGATGGGATAGAAAGCTGATGACAGTCGAATCTAAATTAAGTTGACAACCGATAACGGTCACAAAGTACATTCAGCTTTATCGGTGATAATTATTTGACACATCAATCAGGAATTAAAGCTGTCTCATCTGTACAACAAGGAGAGAGAAGCCGCCTTTCACCATGGATGCTCTATAAATATCAAGGGCATTCTTCAGAGAAGGGGTTGACCAGTTCACGAGTTTAGCAGTTAGAAATTTCATACTTCAGTTCGCACATCTTTAGTTTTCTTTCATTTTAAGGCGGATGTGAGGGAAGAAGTTGTGCCGACAGATCGTTCCGGTAAGCTTAGGAGAGCGCTGGAAGCTTCAAGGATAGAGAGAGGGCCAACACCGCGGAAGCGGGAACATCTTTAAATCAGAATAGAGATTTGAGTGTAAAAAGCCTCGGTCAGCAAGGAATTGCTACCAGGCTCTCTACCTTTACTTTCCATTGTCATTTTGTACTCAACTCATCTATACAAATGGAATTCCCTTCTCTATATTTTTTCACTCTCTGTTATTCACGCATGAGTAGCTAAATAAGTTGAATAGGTTGAGAAGCATTTAGCTAGCACAACTAGAAAATCTTCATTCTTTGTGATTATCTTATTTATGTAAGTTTCACTCATCCATTAGAGATACTCGAGAGGGTAGTCTAAGGACAGGATCTAGACTTGGGAATGTTAGGTTAGAATCTAGACTCGAAAGAGCCAGATAAGAACGCATAAACAAGAGATAGGCACTTAGGAATGAGCACTATTTGTTATCAACGCATCGCATGCATCCTAGAGATAGAATATGATTGTATGTGGTCACCTTGCTTTTATGCATTTTTCATCATCGCATAGGACAAGAGTAGAGACTTAGGGATGAGCGCTATGGACATTTTGCATTCAACACATGTATTCTAGATTTAGGAGCATCGCATTTACATTGGAAAATGACTTGTTATGCATGGTTGTAACATGATCGCATAGTCTGATGCATTCCCAAGTAACACTAGCTAAAGATCTTCTCAACCCGTTCATCGCATACTCATTGCATCAATCAACGCAACTGTCTTTTCTCAAATCCGCCACATTTGTTTATTTATTTCTTATCAACACAATCAAACAACAAACCCACAATTTATTTACTTGGTTACCGCAAGGATTCATAAAAATTATCAATGCAAACTGTTTTCACAAGTCCCTATGTTCGACCCTGGACTTGCCAGGAAACTCAGAGGAATTTACACTTGGATTCCACTGGGGAAACTTGAGTGCACAACACAATTCCATCAACGCATATCATCTATATGTCCACTTCATAAATACAAGCATCAGGAGCTCCAATCCTTAATTATATCCCAAAAAGTAAAGAAACCTAACCTAAAATTCAAGAAAAGATAAATAAGAATTTTAAGTTTTCTCCTGAACCTCCATAAATCCCTACTTTTTAAACCCTAATTTGGTGGTGCATATTTTATAGAAATTGTGGTAGTGTCATGGTGCTTTAGCCCTCAAGGACCTTCTGTCATAGTGCCAGCAAGCATTGCAATGCTCTCGCTCCGTCTGGTCCTCGCGTGGGCCCAATCATGTCTGTCCATGTGCAATGTCACGTGTGCATTCCTGCATGTCCATGGGCACGCTTCCGTCTTATGTGTCGTGCATGGTGCAGACCAACAACGTGACATTGATAGCTCTCGAAAAGAGTTATGTTTATATCCTTAGTTTCCTTTGCTTGTTATGTTTAAAATAGTTAAATATCTATTCTTGTAGGAATTCGAGTATTTCATGGATTTTGGAGCTTTGTAGGCCGTACGGGGTTGATTTGGACCTATCGGCAGTGAAATTGGACACCCAGAGCATCAGAGATGCGAAATGACCAAAATTCCCCTAGCGAGAGCATAGCTATCTCTATTGAGCATAGTGCTACAGTTGAAGGCAGTAGTTGCTATTTTATGCGACGTTGCAACACTGCTCTTGAGCGTTGAAACGCTTTAAATTTTGACAGATGAGCATACCACGTGCATGCATGAGCATAAAGCTCAACGTTGCAACGATTGAGGGCTATGCTTTGACAAGAGTGTTGCAATGTTGCCCTTAGTATTGCAATGCTGCCTATAAATTTGTTTTTCGATTTTTAGGGCGAAGGAGGATGTTGATTTTAATGGAGGCCAAAGTGAAGCTGAGTTTTCTTCTTCCTTTATCTTTTTAGCATCATTAGGTTAGTTTTAATCTTCTTTTGGGTTGTAAGCATTGGATTGGAACTTTCTTCTTTGGTTTGTCTATGAATCAATGAGGTAATTTCAGTCTAGTTTTGGTAGCAAGAATTCTTTGTAAATTTCTTGAGATTTCTATTGTTTGGGTTGAATGCATATGATTTTATGTTTTCTTTGAATCTATCGCAATTTCGATATGCATGTTTGTGTTGTTGACTATTCATTTGCAATGCATGTGTTCCCTTGCTAATCAGTTCATAGGTATATCAGGCATACACGAATGTCTAGTTCGATCAACCTAGGGGCATGTAGCAAATAGTTAATCGTGTATTTGATGTTATTCCTAGAATGCATATATTGCTATGTTCAAAGATAAAATTTGGTTAATTTATTAGGCTATAAAATTGGTTAATCAACACAATAAAATCCTAAGGCATAATGCGCATGTTTTTATTTCTATATGACAATGTTGAACCCAGTAGATTTAGGGGCATGTAGTTTAATAAGGGCTTTACTTTAAGTTTTAGTTATTATTTAAAACACTTCTTTGGTTCATACCTAATTAGTTGTCTGCCACTGTAGAGGCTAGTTCGATCATGTCAAGAAAACTGTTGTGCATGCATAAATAAAATGCGTGTTTAATTAACTAAATTCGATGATTGAAATTGCATTGAATCTCTCTTGATCTCTAAACTAGATAAATCCAACCCTAAGTTACATTTGCACCTGCACTTTATTTTTCTTGCAAACCACTATCATTATTCACACCAATCCTCTCCCATCCTCCCCCATGTACCACTCTAATTACCATTGTCACTATGTCGTTGTGGTAGTAGTTGTAGAGTTTGGTAGTTTATAAATTTTACTTGATTTTTTTAGAGAGGTTTACGACGCCCATTCTCTGGCCCGATCAAATTGGCACCGTGTCAGGGAAGCCAATTTGTTTCTTGTTTAATTAAGATACTAGTTAGAGTTTCTTTTGCTTTTGATTTTTTTTTTCTTGTGTCAAGTTTGAAGGGATCGAATCCTAATGCAGGAGCGAGTGATCGCCTTTGTGTCAATGAATTTGTTTTTGGAAAGCAACTTAAAAACAGACAAATAAACAGCATAAGGATAAACATCTAAGCATGTTGTCTAATAAATTATACAGAGAGGAAAGGGAAGTGTAGACACTTACCCTTGAAGAAATCGTTCTTTACGTGCTCCTCTCCTAAAGTCACAAATAAAGATCTTCCTCATGAACACAACACGTCCAAAGAACTTTTCTTGGACACCCCCGACAAAGCCTTCCTTAGATATTTTCAAGTTGTGGGCTTGTCTACTCAACTTTGATGAAGGAATTGGATTTCTTTGAGAGAGAGCTTTTGAGAGGTAAAAGAATTATAGAGGAGAAAAAAATGTACTATCTCTTCCCAAAACTTTCTGCAAAGTTATGTGAAAGAGAAGAGAGGAGTTACAAAATAACTCGTCCACTAATACAATGGAATAACTCTTGGAAATTATTCCTTAATTTAATTTTAAGTATTACATTAAAACTAATTTTATATTAAACTAAACTTTATATTATATCATATATAATATAATCATCACAAATTTGATCATATTCAAACTATATTCTCTCACATAACCTATAGTCTTAATATGAGTTATATTCATATTAATTTTAACCTTTAGTTTTATATGAATCTCATTCATATAATTAATATTTGAATCATATTCAAATTTCTTGTTCTAGATCTTGGAGCATTAGATTTGATACAACGATCAAATCTTTTGGTTTTGATCAAAACGTTGATGAATCTTGTGGACGATATCCTACTCATTAAGAATGATGTAGGGTACTTCACTAACATTAAGGAATGGATGGAATCCCATTCTAAATGAAAGATTTGGGAAAGGCGGAGTATCTACTTAGGATCCAAATCATTAGGAATCGCAAGAATAGAACATTGACTCTGTCTCAAGCAATTTATATCGACAAAATTTTGACTCGATATTTGATGTGGACGATATCCTACTCATTGAGAATGATTATTAGCATGCTATGAACAACATAAATAACAAGAGAAAGAGTTCCATACCAGTTGAAGACAGTCTTCAAACTTCAGAACTCAACGCAGCA
This sequence comes from Benincasa hispida, assembly GCF_027475165.1. Taxonomy (NCBI): domain Eukaryota; kingdom Viridiplantae; phylum Streptophyta; class Magnoliopsida; order Cucurbitales; family Cucurbitaceae; genus Benincasa; species Benincasa hispida. The sequence goes on from NC_143478.1 coordinate 57,365,980, forward strand.
GAAACTTCTAAGCGATCTACCAACGCCCAGCAACAGCGTCAGCAATAGCAGCACGAACAACCGCATGAATACGAATGTCGTGGGGACGACACCACTACTAAAGAGCCCCGGATATTCTCGGAGTTAAAACCCAAAGGGTGGTCTTTGGTGAATTTGGTAGAGGAATGAGGAAACACGAATCGTGTAGGTGATAAGCAAGTGGAAGGGATAAAGACGCTACCCCACAGTAGAACTGCTTATCGTTTAGGAGAAGATACACGATCATGTAGGATTTACTAAATGAATAGGAAAAGGTATACGATCGTTTAGAAAAATCGGCACACTATACGATCGTTTAGATAAGCTATCGATCATGGAGGAAATAGTGTGTGATCGTTTAGGCGCGAGGTAGACGGTCGTTTAGGCAGAGAGTTCTATCGTATAGGCTCTCGATTTTCTTTAAGCGATCGTTTTCTATTCTAAACAACGCGCTCTCTCGAATTCTTTGGGCGATTCATCAAAATGAAAACTATTTTTAATTTAACTCATCGGTTACAATAACCGACGTTGCCCCACTAACCCACGTCTGAACGTGAATTTTGGATTAATTATCATATAATTAATCAATTAATTAATTAATAAATGTAATCATATTATATTTTTTACCTATAGTTTGATATCACATATCTACTATAGTATTTTCTCATCTACTTGATATAAATCATATTTATATCTGATTTTCTCCAAAATAATGTATCTCATACATTTAGCCAATTATATCATATATAATTAACCTGTCCAATTATATCATATATAATCAAACTTCCTCTTGTCAATTTGAACATTTCAAATTAACCCAAATACTGTTCTCGACTTTATCTAAGCTACCCAGGGGACCTAATGGACCTGTGGCTCGAAGCTCCAATAATCCGTGAATAGATGACTAAACTCTTTAGCCATGAGATCCACCATCTGTTAACTGTCTACATTCCACTAAAGACAAACAGTTGAACTCTTCTTACCACATATATTTCTGTGTCCATCGGATATAGGCGATCATGAGTACGATGACCCTTCACAGATGTTCGTAAGTACAGCTGGGCCAAATTATCGTTTTACCCCTGTAGTTACATCCCACTTCTTAAGTACCACTGATTCCTCTATTGAACAATACAACATAGTCCAACTATGTGTGAACACCTCTCGGGCCAATAGAAGGTGTGTGGCGCCACACCGTTTAAGCCCCGAAATCAGCCCTTAAGAGAGTTATCTATCTACTTACCCTTGCCTCGGGGAAGGAGTGAATTCCATCTTGTGTAGCTGAGTTCCCAGCTCCCAAATCAGATGAATCTCCAAAATGGTAGGCTTGAATCGGCAACCTGGCCACTTGCACCCATATAAATCAAAGGACCGCCCTTAATGGCAGGAGCTCCAAACTCACCCAGGATTGAGGTTATGTTACCTATGGTCATCCTAGTGAAGTGAAGTCTCTGTCATGAACGGTGTTATATAACGAGACGTTAACACTTCGTGGTTAGGTCTTATACAAACTCTTTGTATAGGACGCCCCCACTTGCATATCCCCAACACGAATGATCAAATTCAGACAATCCGTGACAAGTCACAACACTTGTGACCATTTCATAAAGGGGGTCGCATCCATAGTATTACCAGGATAAGGTTTCCTTCCTATATCCTTATACTACAGACCATTTTGGTTATTACTCAAGACATGATCCACTTGTATGTCACCACATATATGCATCAGTCACATATAGATAACCGGGGATTTTATGTTTATTGGTTTGTGGTAAAGAAAATAAAACAAGTAAGTGAGCAAAATACAAGATGTGAAGTAAATATCATATATTAACAACAAAAGCATTCGTACACACTGTTTACAAACTACAGGACACGAGCTTTTATAGCATCAACCCCAACAGTCTCCCACTTTTCCCAAAGCGAAGTGGGGTGTACAATAAACTAGTACAAAACAATAAACTAGGGCATAAAAACCTAGTACAAGAAAATCTCCCACTTACCCTAGTCCAACCGCGAGCGATCCTGTAGACCCATGCTCCGTAGGTGACCCTTAAACACTATAGTCGTGAGAGCCTTCGTAAACGGGTCAGTAACATTAATATAGCCTGGGTTAGACTGGTCCGTCTCATCTCTTCAACCTCTTAAGTCATCTTAGGACACATTTCCATAGACAAAGTGACTCCATGCCAAAACGGCAGTACACCTCTCTTGGAGTCTTGTATCGAGTACTTGAGCAACATCTTGTCAATATATGATGTCTGCGACAGTGCTAGCATTTTGTTCTTGTGTGTGTGTGTGTGTGTGCGTGTACGTGCGTGCGTGTGTATGTGGGCGCGCGTGTATGGGTGCGTGCGTGTGCGTGTGTGTGTGTGTGCATGCGTGCGTGTGTTTGTGTTAAACTAGATTTAATGTGTACGTACGTGCATGTGTGTGTGTATGTGTGTGTGTGCGTGTGCATGTGTGATCTTTAAGATAATTGTATGTATGTCTGTATGCGTGTTTTTATGCGTGTGCATGTACGTGTGTGGTGCGTGTGCATGTGCACGTGTGTGCGTGTGTGCGTGTGCACGTGTGCGCGCGTGTGTGTGCTTGTGCATGTACGTTTGTGTGTGCGTGTACGTGTGCATGTGCGTGTGTGTGCGTGTGTGCGTGTGCGCGTGTGCACATGCATGTGTGCGTGCGTGCTACGCGCGTGCGTGTATGTGTGTGCATGTGTTTGTGCGCGTGCGTGTGTGCGTGTGTGCATACATGCGTGTGTGTTTGTGTGTGTTAAACTAGATTTAATGTGCGTGCGTGTGTGCGTGTGCGTGTGCATGTGTGTGTGTGCGTGTGTATGTGTGCACGTGTGCGCATGTGTAATCTTTAAGATAATTGTGTGTGTGTGCACGTGTGCGCATGTGTGATGTTTAAGATATTTGTGTGCGTGTATGTGTGTTCGTGTGCGCACGTGCGTGCGTGCTTGCGTGAGTGTGTGTATGTGTGTGTGTGTGCGTGCGTGTGTGTATGCGTGTGCGTGTGTGTGTGTGTGCGTGCGTGCATGCGCATGTGCATGTCCATGTGTGTGCATGCGTGCTGCGTTTGTGTGTGTGTGTTAAACTAGATTTAATGTGTTGGTGCGTGCTTGTGTTAGTGTGTGTGTGGACGTATGTGCATGTGCGCATGTGCACGTGTGTGATGTTTAAGATAATTGTGTGTGTGTGCACGTGTGCGTGTGGGTGCGTGCGCTCGTGCGTAAGTGTGTGTGTGTGTGTGCGTGTACGTGTGTGCGTGCGTGCGCGTGTGCGTGTGCATGTGTGTGCATGCGAGCGTGCGTGCGTGTGTGTTTTTTAAACTAGATTTAATGTGTGCAAGCATACGTGTGTATGTGTGTGTGTGCGTGTATGTGTGCATGTGCGAGTGTGCACGTGTGTGCATGTGTGCATGTGTGCATGTGTGCATGTACGTGTGCGTGTGTGTGTGTATGTGTGCGTGCGTGTGCTTGTACATGTGCATGTGTGTGCGTGTGCATGTGCGTGTGCGCGTGCGTGCGTGCGTGTGTGCATGCACGTGTACAGTGCACGTGTGTGCGTGTGCGCGTGTGTACGTGTGTATGTGTGCATTTGTGCGTGTGTGCATGTGCGTGTGCACGTGTGAGTGGGTGTGTGCATATGTGCATGCGTGTGTGTGTGCGTATGCGTGTGCGCGTGCGTGTACGTGTGTGTGTGATCGTGTGATCGTGTGTGCGTGTGTGCGTGTGCACGTATGCGCGTGTGTGCGTGTGTGCATGTGTACGTGTGCACGTGTGTACGTGTCTGCGTGTGTGCGTGTGTGCATGTGTGCGTGTGCGCGTGCGAGTGCGCGCGTGTGCGTGTGCGTGTGTATGTGTGTGTGCGTGTGTGCATGTGTACGTGTGCGTGTGCGCGTGTGTGCGCCTGTGCGTGTTTTTCTGTGCACGTGTATGCGTGTGCGGGTGTGTGCAGGTGTGCGTGTTCGCGTTTGCGCATGTGTGCATATATGCGTGTGTACGTGTGTGCGTGTATACGTGTGCACGAGTAGGAGTGTGTGTGTGCTGTGTGCGTGTTTGCATGTGCGTGTGCGTGTGCGCGTGCATGCAAGCATGTGTGTGTGTGCATGCTTGTGTGTGTGTATGCGTGCGTTCATATACGTGTGCGCGTGTGTGCGTGTGTGCGTGCATGTGTGTGTGTATGTGTGCGTACATGTGTGTGCCTGTATGTGTCTGCGTGCGTGTGTGTGTGTGTGTGTGTGCATGCGTACGAGCGTGTGTGTACATGCGTGCGTGAATGTATGTATGTGTGTGCATGTGCGTGTGTATGTCCGTGTGCGTGTGTGTGCGTGTTCGTGTGCGTGTGTGCGTGTGTGCATGTACGTGTGCGTGTGCATGAGCACGTGCGCGTGCGTGTGCTTTAGTGTGTGTGTGTCTGTGTTTTCGGTGTGCGTGTGCGTATGCATGTGCGTGTGCGCGTGTACGTGTGCATGTGCGTGTTCATGCGTGTGCTTGGGCGTGTGTGTGCTTGTGTGCATGTGTGCTTGTGTGCGTGTGCGTGGACGTGTGTGCATGTGCATGTGCATGTGCGTGTCTGCATGTGCATTTACGCGTGTACGTATGTGTGTACGTGTGCATGTGCATGTGCGTGTGTGTGCATGTGTGCGTGTTTGCGTGCGCGTGTATGTGTGTGTGCCTGTTTATGTGTTTGCGTGTGGGCATGTGTGTGTATGTTCGTGTGTACGTGTGCGTATGCGTGTGCATGTGCGCATGTTCACGTGTGTGCATGTGTACATATGTATGTATGCGTGTGCGCCTGGGTGTGTGCGTGTGTGTGTGTGTATGTGTGTGCGTGTCGCGTGTGTGCGTGTGTGTGTGTGCATTTGTGCGTGTGTGCGTGTGCGTGTGCATATTCACGTTCGAGTGGGTGCGTGCGTGTGTGTGTGTGCGTGCGTGCGTGCGTACAAGTGTGTGTGCGTGTGCGTGCGTGCGTGCATGTGTGTGTGTGCATGCGTGCGTGCGCTTGTGCGCACGTGCATGTGCGTGTGCGTGCGTGCGTGTGTGTGTCTGTTTGCATGCGTACGTGAGTGTGTGCACATGTGGGTGTGTGTGTGTGTACTTGCATGCATGTATGTGTGTGTGCGTGTGTGTGTGTGCGCGTGTGTGATCATTATGATAATTATGTGTGTGTGTGCGTGTGCGCATGTGTGCATGTGTGCATGTGTGCATGTGTGCTAGTGTGCATGTGTGCGTGTGTGCGTGTGTGCATGTGCACATGTGCGTGTGTGCATGTGCACATGTGCGTGTGTGCATGTGCATGTGCGTGTATGTGTGCATGAGCGTGTGCGTGTGCGTGTGCTTAGGAATGTGTGTGCGTGTCTGTGTGTGCATGTGTGCGTGTGCGTGTGCGTGCATGACGTGTATGCGTGTGCGTGTGCGTGTGCATATGCGTGTGTGCATGCGTGTGTGCGCGTGTGCGTGTGCGTGTGCCTGTGTCTGTGTGTGCGTGTGGATGTTCACGTGTGTGCGTGTTTCCGTGCACGTATGTGTGCGTGTGCCCATGTGTACGTGTGTGCATGTGTGTTTTTATGTTCACCTGTGTGTGCATGTACGCATGTGTGCGTGTGCGTGTGTGTGCGTATGCGCGTGTGTACGTGTGCATGTGTGTGCGCGTATGCGCGTGCGCGTGCGTGTGCGTGTGTGTGTGATCATGTGTGAGTGTGTGCGTGTGTGCATGTGTGCGTGTGGGCGTGTGGGCGTATGTGTGTGTGTACATACGTGCGTGTATGTGTGTATGTGTGTGCGTGTGCGTGTGCGTGTACGTGTGTGCGTGTGTGTGCGTGTGCGTGTGCGTGCGGGTGTGCATGTGTGTGTTTGTGCATGCGTGCGTGTGCGTGTACGTGTGCGTGCGTGCATGTGTGTGTCTATGTGCATGCATACGTGAGTGTGTGCGCATGTTGGTGTGTGTGTGCACGTGTGTGGTCATTATGATAATTGTGTGTGTGTGCGTGTGTGCGTGTGTATGTGTGCGTGTGTGTGATCATGTGTGAGTGTGTGCGTGTGTGCATGTGCGCGTGTGTGCGTGTGTGCATGTGTGCGTGTGCGCGTGTGTGCGTGTGGGAGTATGTGTGTGTGTACATGCATGCGTGTATGTGTGTATGCGTGTGCGTGTACGTGTGCATGTACGTGTGCGCGTGTGTGCGTGCGTGCCTGTGTGCATGTACGCGCGTGTGCGTGTGTGCGCGTGTTCGTGTGCGTATGTGTGTGTGTGCATGTGTGTGTGCGTGTGCGTGTGCGCGAGCGCATGTGCGTGTCCATGTGTGCATGTGTGCATGTGTGCGTGTGTGCGTACGTGTGTGTGCATGTGTGTGCGTACGTGTGTGTGCGTGTGTACGTGTGTGCATGTGTGCGTGTGCGTATGCATGTGCGTGGGCGTGTGCGTGTGCATGTGCGCGTGTGTGCGTGTCCGCGTGTTTGCCTGTGCGCGTGTGTGCGTGTGCGTGTGCGCATGTGTGCGTGTTCGCGTTTGCGCATGTGTGGGCGTGTGCGTGTGTTCGTGTACGCGTGTGCGCGTGTAAGAGTGTGTGCGTGTTTGCGTGTGTGCAAGTGCATGTGCATGTGCGTGTACGTGTGCACGTGCGTGCATGCGTGCGTGCATGTGTGTGTGTGTGTGTGCGTGCATGTGTGCGCTTGTGCAGCTTGTCTGTGCATGTACGTGTCCGCGTGCGTGTGTGCGTGTGTGTGTGTGTATGCATGTGTACGAGCGTGTGTGCGCATGTGCGTATGTGTATGTGTACATGCGTGCGTGTATGTGTGTGTGTGCGTATGCGTGTGCGTGTACGTGTGCACGTGTGTGCGTGTGTGCCTGTGTGCGTGTACGCATGTGTGCGTATGTGCGCGTATTCTTGTGCGTGTGTGCGGGTGTGCATGTACGTGTTCGTGTGCGCGAGCACGTGCGTGTGCTTGGGCGTGTGTGTGCATGTCTCTGTGTGCATGTGTGCGTGTGCGCTTGTGTGCGTGTGCGTGTGCGTGTGCGTGTGTGCTTGTGCGTGTGTGCGTGTGCATGTGCGTGTGCATGTATGCGTGTGCGTGTGCATGCCTGTTGTCACGGTCATGCTTGGCCAGGGCCTGTTGCCCATGGCCACATGCCCGATCCAACCCCCTTCTAGCATACTTTCATATCTTGTATTGTATTAGCTTAGTTAGCTTTCTTTCTTTACATTTTCATTATAAGTGACCACTCGCCCTTTTGCATATGCAAGTGTGCCAATTGGCTTTTTGTTTAGAATGCACTATATGGGGATAAGACTAATCATCACATCCCCATACCCGACGTAGTAATCTATAAAGTTGTTGTTGTTGCTTATTGCTTTCTAGCCTAATACAATCTTTCTTTCTTTATTCACACTCACAAAAACTTCTTCGAAAACCTTTTCTCCAAACCTGTTTTCTAAAACCGTTTTCCCTAAAACGGGGGTGGAGGTTGCAAGAGGCATTTGGTGTGCCACCGGCAGTCCGTATTCGAGTTGGCTGACTTGTTCGTGAGCGGGAACAAGTGTCGCACAATCACTAAGAGAAGCTTCCGAAAGAGTGATTGTGACAGTTCGTATCAAAGCCATGTCGGCTCACAGAGGGAAGATCAGTGATCATGTCGGCAACGAAGAACCTGAATAAGTCCCATGTGGATAGGTTGGTAGAGATGGAAGAGCAAATGCTCTACCTGAGGGAGGTCCTGGATAATGTCCGTTTTCCTAGAGACTCGGCTACAAGAAGTTGCTGAGAAAGCCAATGGAATTGATGGGGTAGTGGGCCGCCTAGACAAATTACCCGTCAGAGAATTGATGATGAGAGTAGAGACCCTCGAGACCAAAACAGCACCATCCGGCAGCTTTGAACGTGGCGATAGCTCATCGGGCTCTATTGCCCACATAGAGGAGCACGTCGAAGAGCTGGACGGCTCCCAAAAAGCAATACTTCAGATGGTAACCGATTTATCTGAAGACTTTAGGTCGGCCCTTGACGTCGTCAGAGCCGAGATAGCGGATGTGAGCGCAAGGGTGAATCTCACCATCGAGCGGTAGGGAACCAAGCCCCATCTGGGGGAGCAATGGCAGTAAGCAGAATAAAAATCGCCCAGATAGCGGATGTGAGCGCAAGGGTGAATCTCACCATCCGAGGGGTAGGGAACCAAGCCTCATCTGGGGGAGCAATGGCAATAAGCAGAATAAAAATCCTAGAATCGAAACCCTTCTGTGGAGTGCGAGAAGCAAAAACCCTGAAAAATTTTATCTTCGACCTTGAGCAATACTTCAAGGCGACGAACACAGTGACTGAAGAGTCGAAAGTTACACTAGCAACGATGCATCTGGCTGAAGATGCAAAACTGTGGTGGAGATCACGATTTGAAGACATACAGGAAGGACGATGCACTATTGATACTTGGGATAGATTGAAACAAGAACTTCGCTCGCAGTTCTTCCCTGAAAAATGTTGAGATCTTGGCTCGACGAAAACTTTGAGAGCTGAAGCAAACAGGTAACATCAGGGACTACGTAAAACAGTTTGCAGGACTCATGTTGGACATACGAGATATGTCTGAAAAAGACAAGGTCTTTTGCTTTGTTGAAGGGCTGAAACCGTGGGCGAAATCAAAACTATATGAACAGATAGTACAGGATCTCCCCTCTGCCTATGCGGCAGCTGAACGGCTATACGACCTTAGCACTGACTCGCAAGATGTGAGAAAGCAGTCAACTTCCTCAAATGGGGGAAACAGAAACAGCCGTTCCAGTCCTCTCAGACCTGGGGGAGGAAACAAGAACACAGGGGGGGACCGTAAATCATCCCAACCGAGATCAAGAAACAACTGGCGGGTGCTGCCGCAACAGCATAACAATTACAATCACCCCCTATCTTGTTTCATATGTAGAGGGCCACACAGGGCGGGCGAATGTCCAAATCGAACTGCGTTCAATGCTTTTCAAGCCACATTAGCCTCTACCTCCGAAGACAAGGTTGAACTGGAGGAGACGGTAATTGAGCCAGTTGCAGAAATTGAGAATCCCAGGATGGGGGCATTGAAATTCTTATCTGCGCTCGAGAAGAAAATGGGAAAGGCAACGGAGCTACTAGAGAAAAGACTCATGTATGTGGACGCTTGGGTCAACAAAAGATCGGCCAAGAACACTATGGTCGACTCCGGAGCCACCAATAACTTCATGGCTGAAACGGAAGCCCACTGCCTGAACTTGACCTAGGAAAGAGATGCAGGGAAGATGAAAGCTGTGAATTCTGCAGCCCTACCGATTACGAGGATAGCAAAGAGTTCTCCGATGAAGTTAGGAGACTGGAAGGGCCTCGTTGGCTTCGTGATTGTCAAAATGGATGATTTCGACGTGGTATTGGGGATGGAGTTCCTACTTGAACATAAAGTCATACCAATGACCCTCACCAAATGTCTAGTCATTACCGGATCTACACCCACCGTAGTTCAAGCCAGTATCAAGCAGCCAAATGGGGTGAGAATGATCTCAGCCCTCCAATTGAAGAGAGGCCTGGCCCACGACGAACCCACGTTCATGGCCATCCCAATAGAATTAGTTGAATCCACTGAAGAGGAGATCCCCCAAGACGTTCTATTTGTCTTGGAAGAGTATCAGGATGTCATGCCTAAAAGCTTTCCCAAGTCCATACACCCACAAAGGGGGATTGACCATGAGATTGAGTTGTTACCTGGGGCAAAGCCGCCCACCAAGAATGCATGTCGGATGGCCCCGCCAGAATTTGCCGAACTCCGAAAATAGTTAGACGAATTGTTAGATGCAGGATTTATCAGACCAACGACGGCCCCTTATGGAGCCCCAGTACTGTTCCAGAAGAAGAAGGATGGGAGCCTCCGTTGTGCATCGACTATCGGGCCTTGAACAAGCTCACAGTCCGCAACAAATATCCCATTCCTATCATTACTGACTTATTTGATCGGCTTCACGGCGCTAAGTATTTCTCGAAGCTGGACCTACGGGCGGGATATTATCAGGTCCGAATTGCTGAAGGAGACGAATCTAAGACGACCTATGTCACGAGATATGGAGCCTTCGAATTCCTCGTGATGCCCTTTGGCCTCACCAATGCTCTAGCAACTTTCTATACCTTAATGAACCAAGGGTTTCACGAATACCTCGACAAATTTGTCGTAGTGTATCTCGATGACATTGTGGTCTATAGTGCCTCGCTGGAGGACCATCGACATCACCTCCAACTAGTCTTCGAAAAGCTGAGGAGAAAATCAGTTGTATGTAAAGAGAGAGAAGTGCTCCTTTGCCCAAGAGCACATAAATTTCCTCGGCCACGTGATTGAGTGTGGTCGGATTGGTATGGAAGAGAGCAAGGTGGCCGCGATCAGGGACTGGAGGGTACCATCATCCATGACCGAACTACGATCCTTCCTCAGACTAGCCAACTACTATAGGCGGTTCGTAGAAATATTCTCGACAAGAACAGGGCCATTAACCAAATTGTTGAAGAAAGATAGCCAATGGAGTTGGACTCCTGAATGTCAAGCTGCCTTTGAGGGCTTGAAGAAAGTGATGATTGAGGGGCCGGTCCTTGGAATTGCCGATGTGACCAAGCCATTTGAAGTAGAGACTGATGCTTCTGACTTCGCGTTGGGCGGTGTCCTCCTCCAAGACGGACACCCCATCGCGTATGAGAGTAGGAAACTAAATAATGCCGAACGGAAGTATGCCGCCTCCGAGAAAGAAATGTTAGCAGTAGTTCACTGCTTGAGGTCCTGGAGATAGTATCTCTTGGGGGCCAAGTTCGTGGTCAAGACCGACAACAACTCCATTTGACACTTCTTCAACCAACCAAAGTTGTCGTCGAAACAGGCACGGTGGCAGGTGTGTCTAGCGGAGTTCGACTTCCCATTCGAACATAGACCAGGGAAAAGTAACCAAGCAACCGATGCTCTTAGCCGAAAGAGCGAACATGCGGCCCTATGCATGTTCACCCGCCTACAAGCAAGTACGTTGAGTGCAAGAGTATGAGAAACTGTCAAAACTCACTTGACAAGCGACACAGCGGCGCAGGCCATCATACAATTGGCCAAAGTGGGGAAGACACGCCAGTTTTGGGTGGAAGACGATCTACTATACACCAAGGGCAACCGCCTCTACATCCCCAGATCTGGGGAGTTACGAAGGTCGCTGATGAAGGAGTGTCATAACACACCGTGGGCAGGACATAATGGTTGGCAGAGGACTTATGCCCTTCTGAAACAAGGCTACTATTGGCCAAGCCTTCGAGACGATGTCATGCAATTTACCAAGACTTGCCTTGTCTGCCAACAAGACAAGGTTGAAAGGGCGAAATTAGCGGGTCTGCTGGAACCTCTACCTGTGCCCTCTAGACCATGGGAGAGCATGTCTCTTGACTTCATCACCCATTTGCCCAAGGTGGGAGAGTTCGAATCGATCCTTGTTATCATCGACCGGTTCTCAAAATATGCCACTTTCATCCCAACACCGAAAATGTGCACAGCCGTGATGACTGCCCAGCTGTTCTTCAAACACATCGTGAAATTATGGGGCATCCCCGCGAGCATTGTTAGTGATCGGGACGAAAGATTCACCGGGACATTCTGGACAGAATTGTTCAAAATATTGGGGTCAACACTGAATATCTCCTCTAGCTATCATCCCCAAACTGACGGCCAGACAGAACGCTTCAACAGTATGCTCGAGGAATATCTGTGTCACTTTATCGACGCTAGGCAGAAAAACTAGGTCCGGTTGTTAGATGTGGCTCAATTCAGCTTTAATAGCCAGCAGAGTTCTGCGACCGGAAAAATTCCCTTCGAAGTGGTGTGCGGTAGACAGCCACTCATGCCACACTTGGTGGACCACCCTTATGTAGGCAAAAGTTCTCAGGCATATAACTTCACTAAAGAGTGGAGCAAGACCTCTGAGATAGCTCGCGCCTACCTAAAAAGAGCATCAAGAAGGATGAAGAAGTGGACTGATAAGAAGCGAAGGGCCCTCGAGTTTCAAGCTGGGGACAAGGTCCTGATCAAGCTACAACCGGAACAGTTTCGTTTTCGAGGCCAGAGAGACCAACGGCTAGTAAGGAAATATGAAGGTCTAGTGAAGGTAATTGAGAAGGTCGGGAGAACCTCATATAAGGTTCAATTACCCTCAAGGATGAAGATTCATCCTGTCATCCATGTGAGTATCCTGAAGCCCTATCATCCCGATCCCGAGGATGAACAACGAAACATGCTAAGACGCCCACCGGTCACGATGAAGAATTCTGCTGAGAAAAAAGTTGCACAAATCCCGAATAAACGTACGCGCCGTATTGGAAGACCCAGACGAGAACTGACAGAGTTCTTAGTGAAATGGAAGGATCTCCCCGATGAAAAGATCAGTTGGGAGCGGGCCGAAGATTTGAAGAATGCAGTTCCAGAATGCAGTTCCAGCCATCGCAGATTTTGAACAAGGTCAGTTGACGA